>NC_044976.1:174723951-175014723 GCF_008728515.1 Papio anubis
TTTACCAACTCAACCACCTTTTCCTTCTTGATGGGAGCCTCAAAAACTATTTACTTTAAGGTTCTGGTCAAGTAAGTTTTACTCAAGAACATAATGCTTTTATTAGTTTGGTGTTGTTAGAGAGATGTAAAAAGTGAAATCAGCATTAGGTATTGATCTCACAGTTAATTAACTTCTATCCTAAAGTTAGTATCTCCTTAATTAATGATGTGCATGCTAATAAAGAAAGATGTTTCCTCTAATAGATGTGTATGTGATTCTTCTACATTTTACTCTAGGGGAAGAATCTGGTAAATGTTAAATTCCTTTTCTCTTTGTTTCACATATCACTGTAAGCTCATTACTAATTTAACTCCGAAAAATGAACAACTTTTATCTTCACGTAGGTTTGTAAGCACGAGTGGACTCCTCATGAATGTGCAGAGATTCATACTCCTCCCTCTTTCTGTCAGTCACAGATCTTTTATTCTTCTAATGGGGACCCATATTTCTGCCCTGTTTCTCTGAAACTTAATTCATGAAAATATTTTAAAATTCACTTTTGTTTATAACTATCTGAGATGTTTAAATGACCAATGTTTTGGCCTAGCACAGTGGCTCACACCTGTAATCCCAGCACTTTGGGAAGCCAAGACAGGAGGATCACTTGAGCTTAGGAGTTTGAGACCAGCCTAAGCAACACAGTAAGACCACGTCTCCAGTTTAAAAAATTATAAAAAATAAATACATAATCAATCAATGTTTCAAATGTGTTAGCTATAGATTTAAATTTAAATTTAATTATACCTATGTTTTATATAACCCTTGTACACTGCTGATGGGAATGTAAATTAGTACAACCACTATGAAAAACAGTTTGGAGTTTCCTCACAAAACTAAAAATTGAACTACCCAATGACCAACAATCCCACTGCTGCCCATATACCCCAAAGAAAGACAATCAGTATATTAAAGAGATAACTGTACTCCTATGATTGTTGCAGCACTGTTTACAATAGTTAAGATTTGGAAGCAACTGAAGTGTCTTTAAACAGATAAATGGATAAAGAAAATGTGGTACATATACACAATGGAGTACTATTCAACCATAAATAAGAGTAAGATCCCAGTACTTTAGGAGGCCAAGGCAGGCAGATCACGAGGTCAGGAGATCAAGACCATCCTGGCTAACACGGTGAAACCCCGTCTCTACTAGAAATACAAAAAAATTAGCTGGGCGTGGTGGCGGGCGCCTGTAGTCCCAGCTACTCGGGAGGCTGAGGCAGGGGAATGGCGTGAACCCGGGAGGCGGAGCTTACAGTGAGCCAAGATCGCGGCACTGCACTCCAGACTGGGCGACAGAACGAGACTCCAACACCTCAAAAAATAAATAAATAAGAATGAAATCCTATCATTTGCAACAACATGGATGAAACTGGAGATCATTATGTTAAGTGAAATAAGCCAGGCACAGAAAGACAAACATCATATATTCTCACTTATTTTTCATACCTAAAAATTAAAACAATTTGACTCATGGACATAGAGAGTAGAAGCATGGTTACCAAAGGCTGGGAAGGTTGGTGGGGGTTTGGAGGGGAGGTGGGGATGGTTAATGGATACAAAAAGAAGAGAAAATAACAAATAAGACCTATATTTTATAGCATGATAGGGTAGCTATAGTAAATAACAACTTAATTGTGTATCTTGAAATAAAGAATAAAATTGGATTGCTTGTACCTCATCCCCTTCTCCATGATGTGTTTATTTCATATTGCATGCCTGTATCAAAATATTTCATATACCCCATAAACATGTATACCTATTATGTACCCACAAAATTTTAAAAATAATAATTGTATATATATATACACACACATATATATACACACATATATATATACACATATATATATATAGAGAGAGAGAGAGGGACAGAGACAGAGACAGACACACACACACAGAGCACACACAGAGCGAATCCCTAGAAATGAATTTATCATAAAATATTGTCTTAGGCAATTATGGAGACTAAAAAGTTCCATGACTTGCCATCTGTAATATAGAGACCCAGGAAAGCCTGTGGTTTAATTTGAATACCTGAAAGCTAGAGAGCCAGTGATATAGATTCCAGTCTAAATCTGAAAGTCTGAAAACTAGGAGTGCCCAGGACGGGAGAAGATTGATGTCTCAGCTCAAACAGTCTGGCAGAGAGGGAATTCAACCTTCCTCCACCTTTTTGTTCTATTTAGGCCCTCAACAGATTGGATGCTACCCGCCTCTGTTGAGAAGACCATCTGCTTCATTTAATCCAGAAGTTCAAATGCTAATCTCTTCCAGAAACATCCTCATAGACACACCCAGAAATAATATTTAACCACATATTTGGGCATCCTGTGGCCTAATAAGGTTGACCGCTAAAAATTAACCATCACAATATACTATTTATAAAAATATTCGCACTCATAATTTTAAGAGGCATACAACAAAACAATAAGTAGATCATCCCACTAATTTTCGCTGGTTTCTCATGAAGGACCATGTGTAATAACATTTGCTTCTGATAGCAAAAACACAGATTATGGTTTTTAAAATACTTGTTCTTTACTTGCAACCAAGTTGTTTAACAGGCCATAAGACCCTTAAATCAACTTCAAATTGTGAAGTCTTGCCATATCTGACTTTCTTTAATAATTAAGATCATTTATTGTTTTGGATAATAGGTATGTTTGCAGATAGGGTTGAGAAGTGATACAGAAGATGAACGTAGTACGTTGTCTCTATCTGCATAAAGCCAATGATAGTCCTGAGCAAATCCTGAGGAACTCATATGACTTTCACATTTCAAAGTTAATTAGTTTTTTTCTGTAAATATTTGGTTAAAAAAAGTAAGTTGCAACACACACAAATAGGAAGGTTTTTTCAGTCAAACAAAATTATTTGGGAATTTTGCTCATAAGGTTTTACCCACTTTGAATATGAGAATCTTGACAGTCTTACAGCCTACCTCACAACCATATATCGGTTTACATTGGTGCCTGAATGGGTTCTGAGCCAACACAACTAAAATGAGTCAGAGAACATACTACCTGTTAGTTTCTATAGCAATATATTCCAGAATTGCAAATACCACATAGAACTGATGATCTGAATTTTTATATTATCATTTGATGTTTTGATAGAAGCCCTTGGCCAAGTGTTGCTATGAAAATGTCCTCATGTTATCCTGGAAAATATTTCCCTTCTCCCATTGTCTAGGTTGGATAAATTCCTTCTATGTGTATCAAAGCACTCCACATCCTTCTGGGTAGTTTAGAGGTTCCCTTGTATAAAGTACCTAAATAATTGCTAAGTGGTATCAGCTTTTGTTTATTCTAGTCACAAAGCTAAGCTTTTAAATAAGAGACAATATCAGCTACGTTGATAAGTAGTCGTTTACCCTAATGATGTGGTAAATGCCTGATAACAATCAATTTTGTTCTTGCCTTCTTCCTTCATTTGTATTTCCCTATTCTGCTTCTTTTAAAACGTATATGACACTGTCCAGGTTCTCAGCTGATGGTCTCAATTATTAAACAGTCTATGCACCAGACATATTGCTAAGCAATTTATATTCATTCTCTTTCTTTTTAGCCATTAAGACAACTCTATAAGATAGGTGTAATTATTCACTTTTTAGCACTTCAGGAAACTCAGGATTTGTATAGTCATTTAACTTGTCCAAGTTTTCATAGATTAGAGACACAGGGGGAACAAAATAAAATTTTAGTTATCAGTGCTGCAAAGAAGCATAGCATTAGTAAGGGTTCTCCAGAGAAACAAAACCAATAGGATATGTATCGTATCTATATCCATCTATATATAGACACATGAGAGAGAGATTTATTATTTGGAACTGGCTCACACAATTATGGAAACACAGAAGTCCCACGATCTGCCCTCTGCAAGCTGAGGACCCAGGAAAGCCAGCAGTGTCATTCCAGCCTGAGTCTGAATGCCTGAGAACCGGGAAAGCCAATGATGCAAATCTCAGTACAAGAATCAGAGAAGACTAATGGCCTAACTCAAGCAGGCAGGCAGGAAGCAAAAAGGGTGAATTCCTCCTTCCTCTGCCTTTTTGTTCTATTTCGGCCCTTCATGGATTGAATGATGACCACTCACACTGGGGAGGAACATTTACTTTACTGAGTCCACTGATTCAAATGCTAATCTCTTCCAGAAACGTCCTCCCAGACATACCCCGAAATAATGTTTAATCTTAGCACCCCTTGGTAAAGTCAAGTTGACACATAAAGTTAACCATCACACGCGTCAATATAAAAAAGTGTTATATGAGTAGGTTTTGGGTCAGGTTATCTGCATTCAAGTCCTGGTTCCAAGCCTTTGCTGCTTTTGTGAACTCTTGCAATTATTTAACCTAAGCCTCAGTATTGTCATCATTGTAATAGGCATAAGGATCATTCATAATACATAATTGTGAGTATTTCTGAAATAATGCATATAAACAGCATAGCATAGTATCTAGGATATTATAAATTCTCAACAAATGTTACTTATTAACTACTAATATATTTTATTTTCCTACCACATTGATGGGAGAGAGTTATTCTTCCCTGCACATTTTGAAAAAAAAAAAGTGTAACTTCCATCTGACTTCAAAAGCTTCCTCTTTTTCACAGAAATGTGGGCAGTATCACTGGAAATTCTTCTGATTTCATTAGTACATTGTTTTGCCTGAAGAAAGATGCCACTATTATGTAGACTACACAAACACAAGGAAAAATAAGCACAAAAACCCAGTCATAACTGAATTAAAAATTCACTTCTAAATATTACCTCTGTAAAACTTTATTCCTTTTATTTTTTTCTTTTTTGGTTTGTTTGTTTTTTGTAGAGACAGTGTGTCTCACTTTATTGGCCAGGCTGGCCTTGAACTCTTGGCTTTAAGCAATCCTCCCACATTGGCCTCCCAAAATGCTGGGATTGCAGGTATGAACCACTGCATCAAGCCTCCTTTTGATTTTTTTAAAACCACTACTATGTATTTACCACATGATAAGAATTTGTCTAAGGTCTTTTTACTTAGCATTTACTTCTCAGAATAACAGTGTAAATTAGGTATTTTTATCATCATATAGTAGACAAAGAGACAGAGTCCCAGACAGCTACTTAACTTTCCAAAGATGATGCAGCCATTATTTGACAGAGCCTGAGTCTGACCCAGATCTTCCAATTCCAGGACAATTTCTTTGCACCAAACCACAGTCTCTCCTTACGAATCAGTCTACATTTGTCACACGATAAATGTTTACACTTTGACATTCAATATTAGTTGAAGTTGTCTGTAAGTTTTGAAGCGGAAAAAACTTCACAATCATATATGTGTCAAATTCAATTAATAAATACATAATCAAGATCTAATTAATACTGCTAAAACCAGTATCAAAATGATAATGATAATGAAGAGGAAAATTTTACCCTGAACTTACTGGTTTTGTAAGAAAGAAGTTTTACATTCTTCTTAGTAAAGTTTCAAAATCCTATTCTACCAAAAGTTCTTCAATTAATACCCCCTTCTTAGGCCACAGTAGGAGCATAAAAGTCTTTTGATGGTACACTATGTTATGTGATGATATATTTTCATTCTAAATAAATCTACCTCTTTATTCACCGATTTTCCTTTTCCCAGAGTTATCCTTCCTGGTCTCACTGTACAACAAATATTTTGTAATTTCCTTAGAATAATAAAGTCATACAGTCTTAGAGAGAAAGTGACTTTGGAGATCATATAATTTAAAACTTTCATGTTAAAAATGTAGATGTTAATATCCGGAAATCATGAGTGGCCTGGTCAAAGTCTTGAAAGAGAGGCATAACAAAAATCTAGCTTTTAGCTTCCTGATGCATTCAATATTTCTTGAAGAACTACTTATATAAGAGAATTCTAGACCTATAAGAGATGTTTCCTCTAAAAGAAGCTTATGATTTGAATAGAATGAAAAAGAAAACCACACAAATAAACTAATTGTCAGTTAAGAAGGGATTTCTGTTAGAGACCGTTACCACTGTGATACATACATACATGTATACATATATCGACAACATTATTATTGGAAGTAGAAATAATGTACAAAAAGTGATGTGGTACAAAGTATAAATTCTGTGTCTATGAGTATCTTAAAACACAAAAGTTAAAAACGTTGGTCCAAGACAGAAAATCTCCCTGAATGAGGGATGGGTGAGCATCGTTGGGCATCTTTGCCAAGGAAGCCTGCTCATGCTCTTAGGCTAGAGCCGAGAAAATGTCAGGTCTCAAAACAGCAAATGACACTAGAGAAGCTACTTTCCTCACATTAACTCAACAAATAAGACTCTTGCACCTTTGAGACACTGAGTCTTTACTCTCCTTTAAAAGCTGCTTTCGGATTAAGGAGGAAAAAACTGGGGTTATGACTCTCTAGCAATGTAACAAGTAATTTGCTGCTACACAATTATTGGAATAAATTGTCAAGAAACATTAACTGTCTCTATTACCAGTAAAAGTGTGAAAATATGAGAAAAATGTCATCCTGGAGCAGATCAATCATTTAAGCATTCCAGTAAGTGAGCTCTCAAAATGTTACATTGAAGATTTCTAACTTCCTTTGACAAGCTGACATGCATCTGCCATCAATTAATTTATCTGAACTATTCTTGAAAAACATCACCTTTCCAGGAAAAGACTTTCACATGTTTATAATCACTTTCAAGTGGGAAAAGTCACCCTTTTTCTGGTAATTAGAGATCAAATAAAAAGATCTGAAGTTATTGTATACCCATCCCTCAGAATGTTTTGGACTTCAGTCATTTCCACTTTCAGCTTTTATCTTCTGAGGCTATTGCCCTTTGTGTGTGTGTGCGCACCATTAAATGGAAATCGGTCAATCCCATTTCATCTGCAACTCTATCAAAATGTCCAACACCTTTTTAAAATGTGATAATTTACTGGAAAACTACTAAAATCTATTTTATAATTCCTTTTGAGGAAAAAACACTTAAAAATAAAAATAGCTCACATAATAAACTGCCCAGAAAGAACAAACTTCTCTATCTTGGTTTTTAAATATTGGATGGGTATAAAAAAATGTAGAGTAAATCACACTAAAGATGATTGGCTCAGGTAAATAATCTCTTCCCGAAAGAATCATTCTGTCTACACAAAAGGCTGATCACTCTGCTACTCCAAATTGGTTGACAATTTCTCCTAGTAACTATGGATAACTAAATAAAATTTTATTTTGAAAAAATAACAGGCAATACTTAAGTATGTATGATACTAATAAGATTAATGTGTACTATAATATTAATTTCTTTTTAATGTAAAATTGCTGTCTTGCATACTAATTTTATATCTCTTTCATCCTATTAAAATATATTATGTAACTTTAAATATTTCAGGCGATAATTATGGAATCAGAGGCAGAACTGAGGGTCTAACACATTGTAGGTGTTCCTTAAATATATTTGAATGAGTAAATAGGCAGTTTTAGGCAAGCATCACATCCATTGATTCCATACATAAGAAGCAATATTTTATTTGAATAATGTATCCAGTCGCAGTGGCTCACATCTGTAATTCCAGCACTTTGGGAGGCTGAGGCGGGCGGATCACCTGAGGTCAGGAGTTCCAGACCAGCCTGGTCAACATGGTGAAACCCCATCTTTACTAAACATACAAGAAAATTAGCTGGACGTGGTAGTGTGGGCCTGTAATCCCAGCTATCAAGAGGTTGAGCCAGGAGAATCGCTTGAACCTAGGAGGTGGAGGTTTCAGTGAGCCAAGATCACACCAGTGCACTCCAGTCTGGGCAACAGAGCGAGATTCCCTCTCCAAAAAAAAAAAAAAGGAAATTATTTGAATAATTGTACAAGTGCTTGAAACACTAATCCAAGAGTTTACATTTGTCAAGAAAGGGCTCTATTCTCAAATTTTGAGGTTAGTATTATTGGTGATGAGAAAAACTTTCCACTAGCTAATAACTGACCCAGTAGAGTGAAAACAAAAATCAATTATTTTTATAGCAGCACACAGAAAAGGTGCCATCTACCCTTTAACTCTCTTTTGCTATGTCATTAGAACTAAGCTAGGGATTACCTAGAAATCGAACTATATGAAAAATACATACAGTTTGTTTTTCCTCAACCTTTTACTTTTTGATAAAACGTGAACATATTTTCAAAGAAATTACAATCAAATACTTTATTTTGTAATCTTCCTGATTCCGATGGGATATAACAAATACCTTATTAAGAAAATTTTATTATTATCAAAAACTTTTCAGACACGTTTAGTAGTTACAATATAATAGTTCATTAAGTCCTTCTGAAGAAGAAAATAATTACTACTTTTAATCATTCATGAATGAATTCAGCAAAAGTATTAGTTACCAACCATGTGCCAATATACTTGAAAAAACCAATTTATTCACATTTTCGTAGTTTTGTTTAAAAGATAAAATTTTTAAAAAACAATTTTAAACAATATTAACTTGTTTAAATAAACTGCATTTTACTGAATTCTGTAGAGCCTTAAAATTTATGTTAATAAACAATTGTTTATAATGAATTGGTAATTGAAAGAAAGTATAAACACTCTATTTGGATCCTAGTGGTATTTTAATTATTTCTGTAGCCATAATATATAAAGATAGCAAAACATTATAGATTGATAACAAAATGTATACATATATATACATATCTATGAATTAGACCAAAAACCTTAAATTTGTTTACAACATTTTTTTGTCTTTAAGCCATTTTTTCTTTTCTTTTATTATTTTAATGGACATATTACAATTGTGCACATTCATGGGGTAGATAGTGATATTGCAAAGCATATAATGTATAGTGATGAGATCAGGGTAAATAGCATATCCGTCGTCTGAAACATTTATCATCTCTTTGTGTTGGGAACATTCATTCCCTCCTTCTAGCTATTTGAAACTATAGATTTTTGTTAAATTAAACATAATGTTAAATTTGGTTATCTCTTAGAAATGTACTTAGTGAAATGCTTTACTGTTTTTAATTTGTTTTCTCCACATTCTAAATTTTGAACAAACAATTATTTGGCACTTAGTATTTGTTAGGCAGTAAGGCAGGGGCTGATGACAGAGTGAACAGGGCTAAAGTCCAGGATAGTTAAACATGCAAACCTGGGTGCTTTATTACAATTTAGTAAGATGGGCAGAAGCAAAAGTAATTGGAGAAGGAGCTTGCCATTATGTCTTAGGCAAAGGCTTTTTAAAATACACAGATAGTACTTGGTCACCAGTGAAGGTCTATCATGTATATACCTTGCTAGGTTGCCAAGGCTGGAGTGTAGTCGGTATTCAGAGTGGCAATCATAGCCTTGAACTCCTGGGCTCAAGCAATCCTCCTGCCTCAGGCCCCCTCAGTTGACACTTGAGGTGCATGACACTGCACCTAGCTTTCCTGATTCAGTTTTGTATATAAAATATAATAATTCTGCTCTGGCATATATTAAGACAAATCTTTGGGATTATTCTAAGGTCAGATCAAAGGAGGATTTCATTTTTTTCCCTTTGATTTTAATGCAGTGTTTCTAAAAGTTCTGTGACTTTTTGAGAAAACGGGGAAAAAAACTACTGTGAGTAGACATGTTCCCAAGTGGGGGGGTTAAACTAATATTTACAATCCAGGAAGTGTAATATTATAACAAATTTTAATTATATAGCTCTTTAAGAAAGAAAATGTTTATGATTTAATAATGTATTTTAAAAGCTTATGTGGGTGAGTTAAAATGATAAGAAATTTGCATATATACACTTTAAAATAAAATACTAAATTAAACATTTAAAAATATTTTCTTTGCAGATTTAAAAAGAAATCCAACACAGGTGTCTCCTGAATACACTCCTTGATATTTTGGACAGATTAGTACATTATTTTATATATACTTACATACATTGTATTTTATTAAGAAAGAACCTGAAGTCTCTAGAACCAACCTGTCTTGCTCAAGACCATATTGCTGTTAGCTTCATGGTGTATGCTTGTAAGAGATTCCTTAGAACAGATACGACATCAGCCTTAAGTGAATAAAAGCCTAATGACTCTGAGAAACCCATGGGAGTGCTTGATTTCTTTCACTTGATACTCTCTGGTGGCCTATTCAGTGGCATCTTTGAAAAGAAGGAAATTTATTAAGGTGATTTTTTTATGCTCCCTTAATATAGTAAATGCAAATTCATAGACATATGTGATATTTTCATGGAGGGTATCTCTCTGTATATACATAGGTATAGCCCTGATTAAGACATGAGGAGGAAAAACAAATTAATTCACAATTCCGTGTTTAAATACTGAACTTCCAAGACTTCATTTCTGAAGTTTACCATCTCTGAGAGTAAATATAAAGAGTTTTACAGGCGGTGAAGACATTCAGAGACAGAAAGGACAGAAAGGAATTTATGTACATGAGCTATTAAGCCATGATAGATGAACTGCTGCATATATAACTTGAAGATCCTTTTCTTTTCTCTCTCTCTTATTTTATTTTATTTCATTTTTTGTCTGAGACAGTCTCTCGCTTTGTCACCCAGACTGGAGTGCAGTGGCGCAATCATGGGTCACTGCAGCCTTGTCTTCTCAAGTTCAAGCAATCCTCCCACCTCAGCCTCCTAAGTAGCTGAGACTACATACAGGAACCCGTCACTACGCTTGGCTAACTTTTACATTTTTGTAGAGATGTGGTTTCACTGTGTTGCCCAGGCTGGTCTCAAATTTCTGGCCTCAAGCTATCTGCCTGCCTTGCCAACCCGTAAGTGCTGGGATGACAGGTGTGAACCACCACACCCAGTGAAGATCCATTTTTATATATTGGAATATGTTTTTCAATTTAAGATTTTCCTTTATCCATTCATTTGTTGATGGACATTTAGGCTGTGTCCCTATCTTGACTATTGTAAATAATGTCACAATGAACATGGGGCTACAGACATATATCTTCAAGATATCTATTTCATTTCCTTTAAGTATATGCCCAGAAGTGAAATTGCTGGACTGTATGGTAGTTCTATTTTTAACTTTTTGAGGACCCTCCACACTGTTTTTTCATAATGACTATACTATTCCATTCCTCCTAATAGTGCCCAAGAGTACCCCTTTCTCCACACCCTCCCCAACACTTATCTCTTTTTTGATAAATGTAATACTAATAGGTAAGAGAACATATCTCATTGTGGTTTTGATTTGTATTTCCCTAACGTTTAGTGATGTTGAGCATCTTTTCACATACCTCTTGTCCATCTTTTTGGAAAAATATTTACTCAGGTGTTTTGATCATTTTTACATTTTTTTGTTATATTTTTGTCTGTTGTTGAGTTGTGTGAGTTCCTTTTACATTTTGGATGTTAATCTCTAATCAGATGTATGGTTTGCAAATATATTCTTTCATTTCATGTGTGGTTTCTTCACTTTCTTGATTGTTTCGTTTGCTATATGGAAGCTTTGTAGTTTGATGATCTCACTTGTTTAATTTTGTTTTAGTTGTCTGTGCTTTCGATGTCATATCAAAAAAGACATTGCCAAGAACAAAGTCAAGGAGATTTTTTTTTCTGTTTTCTTCTAGGAGTATTATGGTTTTAGATCTTTAAGACTTAAAGATGTAAGTATTTAATTCATTTAAAGTTAATTTTTATGCATATTGTAAAATAAGGTCTGATTTCATTTTGAAAATGTTGATTTTTTGATTTTCAGTTTTCCTTACACCATTTATTGAAGAGATTATCTTTTCTCCATTATGTAGTCTTAGTGCCCTTGTCAAAGGGCATATTCATATATGTCTGTTTTTATGACAGTACTATACTGTTTTGATAACTACAACTTTGTCATGTATTTTGAAATTAAGGAGTGTGATGCCTCCAGCTTTCTTCTTTTTTTTTTCAAGATTGTTTTAACTATTTAGATTAAACAAATTTTCTGGTTCTAAACAAATTTTAGAATATTTTCTATGACTGTGAAAAACAACATTAACATTTTGAAAGAAACTGCATTAAATCTGTAGATCATTTTGGGTAGTGGAATTTACAGATTGCTTTGGGTAGTATGCATATTTTAACAATATTAACTCTTTCAGTCCATGAACATGGAACATCTTCCCATTTATTTGTGTTCTTCAGTTCTTTCAAAAATGTCTTATGGTTATGAGATACAGCAAATCAATTCTAAAAGGGA
The DNA here is from genome assembly GCF_008728515.1 of Papio anubis. NCBI lineage: Eukaryota > Metazoa > Chordata > Mammalia > Primates > Cercopithecidae > Papio > Papio anubis. The sequence continues at coordinate 174,736,168 of NC_044976.1, forward strand.
AGTTTATAGTAATAAATGTCTATACACTGAGAAGAAACAAAGATTTCAAAAAAACTGACTTCACATCTCAAGAAACTAGGAAAAGAAGAACAAACTATGGTCAATGTCAGCAGAAGGAAGAAAATAATTTAGAGTGGAGCAGAAATAAGTAGAGACAAGACTAGAAAGACAGTGGGAAAAAAATCAATGAAACTAAGAGTAAAGAGCTTGAATCAGTAATCAAAACCTGCCAACAAAGAAAAGTTCAGGACCAGATGGCTTCACTGGTGAATTCTACCAAACATAAAAAGATACCAATCCTTCTTGAATTACTTCCAAAAATTGAAGAGTTATTTGAGTCCAAACTCATTTTTATGAGACCAGCATTACCATAATACCAAAGTCAGATAAAGACACTACAAGAAAAAAAAAATTAAAAGTCAATATCCCTGATATGGTTTGGCTGTGTTGCCACTCACCTCTCACCTTGAATTGTACTAATCCTCTTGTGTCAAGGGTGGGGTCAGGTGCAGACAATTGAATCTTGGTAACAGTTCCCCACATACTGTTCTCATGGTAGTGAATAAGTCTCATGAGATCTGATGTTTTTATAAATGGGAGTTCCCCTGCACAAGCTCTCTTGCCTTCTGCCATTTAAGACATAACTTTGTTCCACATTGGCCTTCAACCTTGATTGTGAGGCCTCCCCAGCCATGTGGAACTGTGAGTCAATTAAACCTCTTTCTTTATAAATTATCTCGTCTCGGCTATGTCTTTATTAGCAGGATGAGAACAGACTAATACAATCCCTGATGAGCATACATGCAAAAATCCTCAACAAAATATTAGCAAAACAAATTAACAGCACATTTAAAAAAATTATACACCATGATCAAGTAGGATTTATTCCTGAGTTGAGAGGATGGTTCAACCTATATAAGTCAATAATTGTAATATACCACATTAACAAAATGAAGGATACAATTTATATGATCATCTTAATAGATGCAGAAAAAAAATTTGTCAATATTCAACACCCTTTTATGATTTATAAAACTGCATAAACTAGGTATAGAAGGAATTTTTCTCAGCATAATAAATAATATATGTGATAACATTATACTCAATGGTGAAAAACTGAAAGATTTTCCCATAAACTTAGGAAAAAGACAAGGATGTTCACTCTTGACACTTTTATTCAACAGAGTACTGGAAGACCTAGCCAGACTAATTAGGCAAGAAAAAGAAATAAAAGGCATCAAAATTGGAAATGAAGTTAAGTTGTCTCTGCCCATGACATGATCATATATACAGAAAACCCTAAAGACTCCACGAAAAACAAACTATTGGAATTAATAAACAAATTCACTAAAATTTGCAAGATGCAAAATCAACATGCAAAAAGCAGTTGCATTTCCATGTACTAACCACAAACTATCCAAAATTTAAGGAAACAATCCCATTGACAATAACATCAAAAATAATAAAATATTTAGGAAGAAATTGATAACCTTTATAATTGTGTCAGTATTTTCTATTAGTTTTGAGTTTCTTAACTACAAGGATTGTCTTTTTTATCTTTGCCACTCTTCTGCTGGGCTTAGTATTTGCCACATAGTAAATATGGAATAAATATATGTTAAATGAATGTTTGAGTATTAATAATATAGCCCCTGAAAGTATCAGAGTACTAATAGAGGTAAGGTCTACTTTTGGGAAAGTTAGCAAACACTACTAGAGAAAAAACCTTGCCGCCTTTATAATGTTAATGCTATAAGTTTCTTTTATGGAATCAGGCATTCAAAAAGCACCAGTAAAAATGCAAATACGTTGCCCACAAGGCATAATATATCAAGTCACTAACATCCACTCTCAAAGAACAGACAAGTTTGAATGTAAAGTTAAGTTTAGGTGATATAGTTTACTCAAACATAAGCCAATGCCCAGGAAGAAAAAAAGTAGTGAGTATCCCAGTGAAAATTAAATATAAAAGTTGAACAGAGTAGGCAATGAAAATGCCATCAATTTCAAAATAGTGTCTGACCATGTCTGTAGAGAAAGCAACACATGTTTTGAAATCATGAATGAGGAGTAAGGAACACTATCCTATAGGGACAAAGAGGTTTAGGAAAAAAACTTGAAAAATAATAAAACAAAAAGGATAAAATAACCATTGCCCTAAAGCTCAGTGTAGCAAACACAAGCTTTTGATTTTTCTTTTGTCCTTTCTTGTCACCCTTTCATATTTGTTACCCTGCTGCAGTACAAGTGATCACAGAAACACAATCGACCACTGTCATTGAGTCGTCAGAGTCTTCCGCATACCTGTTGGAGGCCTCTCATTCATGTCAGCATTTTAGGCATGCTATGAAATAATGCTAGGAGTTTAAACCTCAGGTTTCTGGGCTTCCTGCCAGCTACTTGCTTGTCGTTCTCTCCCTACGACAGCAACAAGGATACATCTGCTGCCCCTGACCTTGTTATTTTACTTTTCTTCATTTTCTTATATCTTGAAACATGTTCACAGACAAAAAAAAAAAAAAAAAAAAAAAAAAATTTTCTTCCAGAGCTCTTTGCATGCCCTTCCAACAACCCTTCCTTTGTGGATTCGTATATTGTATTCTGAAAAGCCAACATGGAATCTTAGTAATAAAAGTAAAAGTGGAGTTTTGGCAACCTCTAAGATGGTGCTAGAGTCAAACCCAAAGACAAAAAGAATGAACTAAAATCCTGGCTCTTCTACTTATCAGCTCACAAAGTTTATTAGCTTGTGAAATTAATGACATTGATCTATCTGTCTTTATTTTCTGATATATAAAATGAAAAAAAAAATCAGTGACCACCCTACAGTTGCTGAAATTATTTTTTAGTATAATGCAGACAAAGGAGTTTGCACAGTGTGTGATACAGGTAAGACAAAAACATATGTTAAGTTGTCACAACTCAATTACTAGTTATATCAATGCCCCCATCCATTCTCAGCTGAGTGATGACTCAATAGTGTAAAATTGATGAATGCTGTAAGCATCTAGATTGGCATTTACATCAAAGAGAATTGGAAAGTTGTCTATGTCTTCACGAAGGGCTTCAAAAGAGTTATCACATGGAATGTTGCGGGATGCCCCTGAATTTTTACAAAAAGATTTGCAGCTATCGAAGTATCAACAAATGTTAAGCAGAGAATAGAAATTTCATAAATCCCTACTTTCTCTCATTTGCATCTATAGCTCCATTTTCCAGGCATAAAATGAGAATAATTTAATTAAATTCTACAACTCTTAAAAATGCCATCTATCAATAATAGATCAAAAATATAAACAAGATATTTCATTCTACTTAAAAAAGTTATTTTCAATGTAAAAGACTGAATTTGAACACTTTTAAACATAGGCAACTTAACCTAATAAAGAGCATGGGTTCTGTCTGACCTGCCTAAGTTTAAATCCCTGCGTTATCACTTTCTAGCTCTGTGACCTTGGGAATACTCGTTAACCTTCCTATTCCTCTGTTGTTTCATCTATGAAATAATTATAACATTAATATGAGTCAACATTAGAAAAGTGCCATAGCAGAAATAACAAGGAAGGATAATGGGACAAAAGATGAGAATATTTATTATGAAAGAAAGCAAATAATATTAAAATAAGATAAATCCTTAGTCCCTCAAACTAAAAATAATTATTTATCACAAGCATATTATTTAATATTGAATGGTATGAAGGGAGATATAACTAAAATATACCAGAATGTTATATTTTATTGAGTATGAGTTTTAAAATACAGTAACATGAGTTTTGGAGCTACACCACCTGCCATTTTCTACTTGTGTAACCTTAATCAACTCTATTTTTCTGTTTCCTTGAGTGCAAAAAATAATAATAATAATAATACCTATATTAAAGGAATGTTGTGAGGATTCGGTACATTAATTCATGAGAAGTGCTTTTAGAAGAGGACTTGGTGCATAGTAAATATTCAGTAAATGTTATCAAAGGGTTTATTTTAATGCACAGTTACAGAACTGTATATAAATCAGTGCAACCACCACTTTCAGTTCAATTAATTAGTATCTGTCAACCCCTAACATGATCTAATTAGTATAAACTCACTATCTTGTCATTATCTACTCACTTGCCAGGGAAAACCCGACTGATCCCAAAAGGTAACCTAAAATTTACAATGTGAAATAATCTGAAAATATTTTATTGCAAAAATAAAAATGTACATGCAAAACAAAATTAGAACTTTCTTGCTCTGCTCCAGCAAAAGAGAGAGCCTTTATATTTTCTTATTAAATTAGCTCTAGTTGTAATTGAAGAAACTGTATGATCATTTAAAGCTACTGAGGAAATAGCAAGATTGATGTATGATTATTCTGTGAATATTAGTCAGCACAGGAATGGCTTCAAAAGGGTCTTTACTAAACCCAGCTATATTATATATCTTACAAAGAAAAAATTTGAATAAAAATCTTTGTAATATTTTATTTCTCATTTTTGTCTCCTCACACTTTTCCCAATTAGTATTTCAGTAGTTCAAAAGAACTATAAATATAGATTTTTCTAGGTGGACTACATTACAACATTTCATAGTTCTATTAATATTTACTCAATCTTACTGAGGCCTTACATCAGGCACTGCATAAATGTCCATCAAGTGTGAGGGGGGTATAGCTTGAAATAAACTTCCCAGTAGAAATAATATTTGATCAGAGTCTTAACAAATTATAGAGAAGAATCCTGTGACAATGTGTGAGGGAACAAACTGAGCCATTAGCAACAATTTGAAGAGCAACTGTTTTAAAATTGCTGAATTGCAAGATAAAGAAAGGTGGCTGACACAATTTAGGACCTTAGCATGATTCAGGTCACAGGTGCCCCTTATGTCTGCTAAAGAACTGGCTCTTCATGTGTAAGAGCTGGATAATCACTGAAACATCAGATGTACAGGTTTCTTGGTGTTTTTTTTTTTTTTTTTTTTTTGAGACTGAGTCTCTCTCTGTCGCCCAGGCTGGAGTGCAGTGGCGCGATCTCGGCTCACTGCAAGCTCCGCCTCCCGGGTTCACGCCATTCTCCTGCCTCAGCCTCCCTAGAAGCTGGGACTACAGGTGCCCGCCACCTCGACCGGCTAATTTTTTGTATTTTTAGTAGAGACGGGGTTTCACCGTGGTCTCGATCTCCTGACCTTGTGATCCGCCCACCTCGGCCTCCCAAAGTGCTGGGATTACAGGCAGGTTTCTTGTTTTTGAGAAGGGTTTTAGAAGTGAGATGTGTTAATTATTTAGATATGCAGGGTAAGCAAGAAGGGGGTATAGAGAAGGTCCTCAGATTTGGGCTTGTGAGACCATGTGAAGCTTTGTGCCACCTCCAGAGCTAGAATGGAAAGAGAGAAAAATACCTATGGAGGGAAGGTGAATTCAGATAGTAAACATAGTGCATCTGTATTTAAGAGTCAAGTGAGGATGCCCACTAAGTGGGTGGAGACTTGAGTTTAGAGGTCAGAAGGGAGGCCTGTGTTATCAACATTATTGGATGTGGATAAGCTCTTTCTCAGAGAGTGAATGGAACATGAGAAGAAGAAAAGGATTAAGAATATTAATGTCTCTGGAATTAATGGTTTCTTGGTCTCGCTGACTTCAAGAAAGAAGCCGCAGATGCTCGCGGTCAATGTTACTGTTCTTAAAGATGGTGTGTCTGAAGTTGTTCTTTCTGATGTTCGGATGTGTTCAGAGTTTCTTCCTTCTGGTGGGTTCATGGTCTCACTGGCTTCAGGAGTGAAGCAGCAGACCATGGCGGTGAGTGTTACAGCTTTTAAAGCGGCGCATCTGGAGTTGTTTGTTCCTCCCATCCGGAGTCCTTCATCCCTCCCTGTGGGTTCATGGTGTCACTGGCTTCAGGAGTCAATCTGCAGATCTTCGCCATGAGTGTTACAGCTCATAAAGGCGGGGCAGACCCAAAGAGTGAGCAGCAGCAAAATTTATTGCAAAGAGGGAAAGAACAAAGCTTCCACAGGTGGAAGGGGACCGGAGGTGGGTTGCCATGGGAGCTCAGACAGCCTGCTCTTATTCCCTTATCTGGCCCCATCCACATCCTGCTGATTGGTCCATTTTACAGAGAGCTGATTGGTCCGTTTTGACAGTGTGCTGATTGGTGCGTTTACAAACTTTTAGCTAGACACAGAGTGCTGATAGCTGCATTTATAATCCTTTAGCTAGATACAGGGTGCTAATTGGTGAGGTTTACAATGGTTTAGCTAGACATAAAAGTTCTCCAAGTTCCCACCCTACTCAGGAGCCCAGCTGGCTTCCCTCGTGGATCCCGGTGCTGGGGCCGAGGGCAGAGCTGCCTGCCAGTCCATGCCACACGCCCACACTCCTCAGCCCTTGGGCTGTCAATGGGACTGAGTACCATGGAGCAGAGGGCAGCACCCGTCATGGAGGCTCAGGCTGCATGGGAACCCACTGGGGTGGGGAGTCTCAGGCATGGCAGGCTGCAGGTCCCAAGTCCTGTCCTGTGGGGAGGCGGCTGAGGCCTGGTGAGAATTAGAGTGTGGCAGGTGGGCTGGCAGTGCTGGGGGACCCAGTGCACCTTTCACAGCTGCTGGCCTGGGTGCTAAGTCCCTCACTGCCCGGGGCCAGTGGCACCGGCTGGCTTCTCCTAGTGTGGGGCCCACTGAGCCCGAGCCCACCTGGAACTCACGCTGGCCTGCAAGCCTCACATGCAGCCCCGGTTCCTGCCCGTGCCTCTCCCTCTACATCTCTCCGGACCAGAGGGAGTCAGCTCTGGTCTGGGCCAGCCCAGAGAGGGGCTCCCACAGTGCAGTGGTGGGCTGAAGGGCTCCTCAAGCATGACCAGAGTGGATGCCAAGGCCAAGGAGGGGCTGAGAGAGAGTGACGGCTGCTAGCATGTTGTCACCTCTCAATTCCCCCTCTAAACAGGACACCCCAACTGCTGTTGGGAATTTGGCCAATGAGTGCTCTAGCTACTTCTTGCTCAATAGGGGCAATGAAGGGGCCCTGCAGTTGTAGCATCCTCCAGAGGGGAGCTCTCCAGATCAGTAAAAGTGCCAGCGGGTTGGTCCAGGGGTCCTCGGTAGAAGCTGTTAGTTGAGCACATTTGGGGCTCCATTTGTAAGACCATCCGTAGCTTGATGGCCTCGATTCTAGAGGAAACAAATTTAACAAGGAGGTTAAAAATACAGGGTTCAAAGGCGAGTAACAGTAAGATGGCTGTCATGGGACCTAGAAAGGGGAGAAGTCATGTTGCCCAACTCCAGAGGTTGTTATAAGAATTTGAAAGGTGTTGTCTGATTTCAGAAGCCTTTTCCTGTAAACATTGGGTCGCATCTCGTACTATCCCTGAGACTGGTTAGTGTAGAAAAACAACACTTTCAGGCATAACAAGAAAGGCATGTGAAGAGAGCAAAGTCTCCCAATTACAACTGAGGAGGTGGGAGAAATACCTGATTACAGGCTGTCCCAGGATTCCTCAGATGGTAATGGACCTTGAGGACAGTCGTCCAGGACAGATTAACACTGAGTAGACCACGCCAGTGTCCAGGAGGAAGTCAATTTCCTGGCCTTCAATGGTTAAATATACCTGGGACTCAGTGAGGGTGATGACATGAGCTGGCGCTTGCCCCAGGCACCCTCAGTCCTGTTGTTGGATCATCTGGTTGGGGATTCCTGACCCAGAGAACCTTCATCCTCTGGGGCAGTGCACCTTCCAGTGATTGCCTCAGCATAGTGGACATGGGTGAGGGGGCAGCTTGTTTCTCATTGGACAGTCATTTTTTTTTAAGTGTCCTTGTAAACCACACTGATAACAAGCCCTACCAGGTGATTGGCCTGCTCCACTTTCTGTCCTCTCTGAACCACCAAGGTTTGTTTATCTGAGGACCCTGACTAAGGCTGTGGCCTTTCTCTGATCTCACTTTTCCTTTTGGGCCTATTCCTCTTGGTCCCTATTATAGAACACTGAGGTTGCCAGGTTTGATAATGCCTCCAAATTTTGTTCAGGGCCCTGGGCTTACTTTTGGAGCTTTCTCCTGATATCTGCAGCTGATCGGGTAATAAACTTATCCTTGAGAATCAATTGACTCTTGAGTGATTCAGGTGACAGGGGAGTATATTTTCTTAAGGCCTCCTGTAGCCGCTTAAGGAAGGCAGAAGGATTTTCTTTCTTTCCCTGAGTTATGGTGGGCATCTTTGAATAATTCATGGACTTTTTCCTAATTCTCCTTAGTCCTTCTGGAACAGGTCAACAGATGTTTTCGACTCCAGTCCCCATGATCTGAGTCAAGGTCCCGGTGGGGATCCATACTGGGGATGACTTGCTGACCGGTAGGGAATTTGTCCCTTTCTTCGGCTGTCATTCTATCGTTTACTTGACTAAGATACCAGGTATCTCCAAACTCTTGGGCTGCAGCTAAAGCTGCACTCTTTTCATTAAAGGCCAGGGTTTGATCTAACAATAGCATGACATCTCTCCAAGAGAGGTCAAAGGTTTGCCCTAGACCCTGTAGGATATCCATGTACCTATCACGATCATCTGAAAACTTCCCCAGGTCTGCCTTGATCTGCTTTAATTCAGAGAGGGAGATGGGAACATATACCCAGGTTGGGCCAAATTCTCCTCCCCCTACAGCTTGAAGGGTTCATAAACGATAGCCCGGGGGTTTTTGTGGTCCTTTGGAGATTTCTTTGCTTATTTCCTTCTGGGAAGGGGAGATTAAAGGAGGATTATCATTAATAGGAAGGGGAGCTATAGGGAGGTTAGGATATGAGGGTAAGCTGAAAGGTCTTCCTGTCGGATGTAAATTGCAAGCTTTGCATAGTTGTGTATTCTCCTTCAATGAAAAGAAATCTTGGACATAAGGTATTTCACTCTATTTGCCTTCCCTCTTACAGAAAAGGTCAAGCTGCAGGATACTATTTTAATTTGTACTTCCCTCAGGTGCCCATTTTTCCCCATCAGAGAGAGAATGTTGGGGCCAGGCCGTAGTGCAGAAAATAATGAGCCATGTGTTTTTCAGGGTTTGTGGGTCAAATTGGTCCCAATGTCTTAGGATGCATTTCAAGGGTGAGCCTGTCAATGCCTGAGTGTTTCCCATCTGAAAGACAAAACCACCCTTGGTTTTGGTTTGTTTTGTTTCTCCCCCTGCCCAAGAACCCACAACGGTTCCTGGACCCTGCTGATCAGAATAGTCGCACTTACTGACCCAGCACCAGAAACAACCCCTGCCCAAGAACCCGCGATGGTTCCTGGACCCTGCTGATCGGAATAGTTGTGCTCACCGACACAGGAGCAGAAACACTAGTTTTCCTCCCAGACCACAAGTAGGATGGAGGAAGGTCAGATTTAGTAGCCCTTACTGACACGTTCTCGAAAAACTGCATCCTTGCCTGTCCTCCTAGACCACAAAGAGGACAGAGAAAAATCGGATTTAGTGGCCCTTGCTGATGCATTCTCGAAAACCTGTTAGAGTCCTAAGCATTCTCTTGTTAGTATTGGGACCTTACCCCTATCCTATCATGATGTTATACCCCAAAAATGAAGTGGAGGGCCATACCCTGAGGGAGGAAAGGGCTCTCCTGAGTTGGAAGAGTGATGCCTTTTGTCCTCACTTATATGAACATGAAGGATACAATTTCTGAGGCTCCCTATATCCTAGCTTCAGGAATAGCTTTTGTAAGGCCTACTAGTCTGAGAAGGGATCCTAAAATTCCAGATAGTATCCCCTACATTGGGGTTTTGGGCAAAAATTATGTCTTTCCAATTGGTGAGCCTGGGTGCCTAGAGAAGGTAACAGAGTCCTGGAGTTTATACTAGAAATCATTTTTATAGGAGAAACTAGAAAAGCACCAGAGACAGGGAGTGATTTTTAGAAGTGGGGCTAGCCTTGGAGAAGAGAGGCAAGAGGAAGTATGTCTGGCAGGCATTAGGACCCAGGGGGCAAGGGGCAAGGTAGATAGGATAGATGGGCGAGTCTCGCTTGGGCGACATGCCTTTGAGAGTTCCGCTCATGGCTGCAGGGTTAACCAACTTGTTGTGGGGACCCTGGAGCTGAATGGCTTTCCTCTCTGTCGACCCTCAGCTCAGCCTAGAAGTAAAGGAAAAGCAGAAGCTGGTTCCAGGCAAACCAACACTTCCAACTCTGCAGAGTCAGGGGTTGTTAGAGAGCCCTTTCCCAGAAAGCCTGACACCCGTGTCTTTAATCTGGCAGCTGCGCTAGTCTCACTTAACTGGCCAACAGGTGCCTGGTATTTAATCCCCGAATTCTAAGGAAAAATAGGACAGAATAACAAGCAAAAGAGGTCTGATGGTACTCACTGCTTGGCGATAATCTCACTGCTTGGCGATAGGTGATGCTCTCACTGCTAGGCAATAGTCTCACCGCGATAGGTGATAGTCCCATTAGGGTCACCAAAATGTGTCTGGAATTGGTGGGTTCTTGGTCTCGCTGACTTCAAGAATGAAGCCGCGGACTCTCACGGTCAGTGTTACAGTTCTTAAAGATGGTGTGTCTGGAGTTGTTCTTTCTGATGTTCAGACGTGTTCAAAGCTTCTTCCTTCTGGTGTGTTCATGTTCTCACTGGCTTCAGGAGTGAAGCTGCAGACCTTCACAGTGAGTGTTACAGCTCTTAAGGTGGCACATCTGGAGTTGTTCGTTCCTCCCATCCAGAGTTATTCATCCCTCCCGGTGGGTTCGTTGTCTCGCTGGCTTCAGGAGAGAAGCTGCAGACCTTCACAGTGAGTGTTACAGCTCATTAAGGCAGCATGGTCCTAAAGAGTGAGCAGCAAGATTTATTGCAAAGAGTAAAAGAACAAAGCATCTACAGTGTGGAAGGGGACCCAAGTGGGTTGCCACTGCAGGCTCAGGCAGCCTGCTTTTCTTCCCTTATCTGATCCCATCCACATCCTGTTGATTGGTCCATTTTACAGAGAGCTGATTGGTCCGTTTTGATAAGGTGCTGATTGGTGCATTTACAAACCTTTAGCTAGACACAGAGTGCTGATTGGTGCATTTACAATCCATTAGCTAAATACAGAGTGCTAATTGGTGTGTTTACAATCCTGTAGCTAGACATAAAAGCTCTCCAAGTCCCCACCCCACTCAGAAGCCCTGCTGGCTTCCCCTAGTGGATCCCGCATCCGGGCCCAGGCAGAGCTGCCTGCCAGTCCTGTGCAATGCATGCCTGTACGCCTCAGCCCTTGGGCAGTCAATGGGACCAAGTGCCTTGGAGCAGAGGGCAGTGCCCATGGGGAGGCTCAGCTTCACGGGAGACCATGGGGGTGGGGGTGGGGGGCTCAGGCATGGTGGGTTCCAGGTTCGAAGCCCTGCCGCGTGGAGAATTCCAGAGTGGCAAGGGCTGACTGGCAGTGCTGGGTGACTTGGCACACCTTTCACAGCTGCTGGCCTGGGTGCTAAGCCCCTCACTGCCCGGAGCCAGCAGTGATGGCCGGCCACTCCAAGTGCGGGCCCAGCCCGTGCCCACCCAGAACTCATGCTGGCCTGCGAGTGCCACGTGCAGCCCCTGTTCTCCCCCGCTCCTCTCCCTCCACATCTCTCCACAAGCAGAGGGAGCCAGCTCCATCCTTAGCCAGTCCAGAAAGGGGCTTCCACAGTGCAGTAGCAGGCTGAAGGGATCCTCAAGCAAGGCCAGAGTTGACGCTGAGGCCAAGGAGGCACCCAGAGCAAGTGAGGGCTGCTAACACATTGTCACCTCTCATTAACATGAGGCCCAGAAAAATCGAATCCAACAAAGGAGGTTAAGAAGCAGTATGTAAAGCAGAAAGAAGAGAGCCAGGGTAAGCATGTTGTCACAGAAGCAAAGGGATTTGAAGGAATGTCAAGGAGAAAGGAGCCAATGATGGCAGTACAGAAAGTTCGAATAAGAACTAAATGTGTATTAGAGTTAACAGTTTTTAGTTTATGGGTAATAGTATCTAGAAAAGCTACAGTGAAATGACAATGTTGCAGTAATTTGAGAAGTGTATAATAGGTAAGAAAATTAAATGGAATAGTGAGTGGGAACTCATCTTTTAAGAAATTTGGGTGAGTTGAAAAAAGAAGCTGGTAACTAGAGGTCTAGAAGGATGCTTGGGGAGTATAGGACAGCTAAGCCTTATTATAATTGATGAAATGACTCCGTAGACAGGAAGTGTTTAAAATTGTTGGAAAAAAGGTAAGATAATCAAAGCAAAACTAGCACTGGACAAAGTTAAATAAAAAGACTCTATTCAAGGTTATTGTTACAGGAGAGAAAGTTTGAAATCTGAGCTCAACTCAGACAAAATGACTAGAAAGTTTTGAAGATCTGGGATGGGGGACATAGACCTTCTCTGATCATAGACTTTGCTCAAAAGGAGAGTAAACTTTCACATATCTTCATGCTATGAGGTTGTTTTACAATTTAGTTTCCTTACTTGTGGAGGTTAGACTCCTATCTTCCCACAGAAATTTATCATCAAGAAAGACAGTGCCCTTATTAAATAATGGTTTCCATGTCCTTCAAAAAGACATTTCTGGGATTTTGTGTTTTGTTTGTTTTCTTTTTTAAAGCCAGTAGCTTTTTATAAACTTTACATGTTAAAAGGACGGAGAAAAGATTCACAATCAGAAGTTTTCTAAAGTAAATGTTCTAAGTTAAGAGAGGTCAAAAGTCTACAACTGAACCTAACGGGAAGAAGCTTTTCGAAAATTTCTTCAAGTTGAAGGGAACCTTAAAGCCATCTTGGTCTTTCTACAGACCAAGTACTTATTTTAGATGGAAAAGACTGAGGTTAAGGGTAAGGGAGGAGCTGTTGAAATAAAAAAGCAGGAAATATATCCCTTCAGTTGAACCTGGAGTGTTTGAGGTCAAGCTCAGGTGGATATAAGTCTATAATGGTGGGACAAGTAGTTGAGAGAATTTAAGACTGAGTCTCTCAATTTTCTCGATAAAGAAGGAGGTCAGAAATACAAAGACCTGAGAGTGTGATGTGGGGTGGGTGGGAAATGGGGAAAGCCAAGATCGGGAAGACTATGGGGGTGATAAAAGAGTTAATCAAACCATGACCCCTTGAAATATAAAAACCATTCACAGAGAGATACAATGTATTTCAAAAGAAGACATTGCCCATGCCCCCAGCAGCATTTATAAAAGGTCTCATCATGTTTCGGAGTTGTCATCTTTTTTTGCTTCCTTTCTTCCACTTAAAAGGCTGAGCTGGATACATAATTAAATTTTTTCCTCTTTTTGCTAATGATGTTTTTCAGTTCCTCTGATTTGTAAAGTTCTGTGTCAAACCTATAAAGATTTCTTGGCAGATTGCCTCCTCTGTGTATAGAGTATGATAGAGGCATTGAATTTTTAAACCAGCTTCTCTGAACTTTGGTTATTACTGTGATGCTGGGTATGTTCATTTCTCTCCTCCTTTTCACAATGCATTAACTTTAAAATAACATATAAGTCCCTATCTAGCTGTTTTCACATTTTATTTTCTTCTATTGCCAGCCAATGAATTGTTCAACTTTTCAGTCTGTCTTTTGGGATTCTACTTTCATTGACAATAAGAGTTATTAAGATCTGTATAGTTGATTTTTATCCTCACTTAGATCTGTTCATATCTCTTGGGTAACTTTTCTGTGCACAACTCCAATTACTTTATTTCTGCACTGTCCTTTCTTTGTACCAAAATTTGATTTTGTTCATTGTTATGGTCGTATAATAGATTCTTGGATTCCTTTTTAATTTTCTTGTCATGGTTACTCACTGACTTTCTTTTTGAGGTTTTCATGACCTGATGATATTAAAATCTATTTCCAAGTTTTGAATACATATTCAATTTCTGGAGATTTGTTTTTCTTTGTTCTCCCATCTTAGAAATTCCATAACAGCTGTTCTTTGGATAATGCTTTTATTCACATTTTATTCACACCTAAAACTGTATTCCATAAATCTATTTAGAATTACATAGGCTTATGTCAAAAAAATACAATTAGAAATTTTAAAATCTTCCTTCTTTTAATTATGATTCTTTTATATGGGGAAGAGATTGAACTATGTTAATTGTCAAGATCTTTTTACATCTTAGAAGATTCTGTATGTTATGAAAATGTTTCTAAACCGCATCTTGATATATATATTGTGCATCTTTTCTTCTGAGTCAGGGACATAAAGGAAAGTAAGCAATTTCCAATCACCTATGATTTGAAGACGTCACCAGGCTCAAACATGGCACCCCTCAAAACTCCCTCCCCTGCCACTGCTCTGCCTTGATACCCTCTCTCCTCATAACTGGCATGAAACTCTAATTATGACTATGATTCTTTGAATAATAAAATTTAACTTTATCTCTCTGAGACTCCAGGAGCCATACAAGTAAATTTCCTAGGCCAGGCGTAAAATGTCCCAGATAATCATGCTTTCCAAGGGACGATCATGACAGATGGGGAGGAGCAGTTAGAAGGTACTAAAGGGAAGAATTACTCAAAGGGGACAACTGGGGCAATTTTAAAAGTAAGTCTAAGGTTAGCCCTACTCTTACATTACAGGTAAGAGTCTTTATTTTGATAATAAGTTCAATATTCTCTTAGTGATTAACTTACCAACCCAACACTATGAAGCATGAAAATAGATTGTCTCCATCTGGAGGTTAAATCATTTTCCACTGTGAACAAAAGGTAAGTATATTTAGCCCTTCTTTTAAGATAATACTTCAAAGATTAATAAAGGGTACTTTTATATGTGGTTTCTAAGTTTTTGTTAGAACTGTCATCCTCACTTTAATAACAGGAGCACTACTTCAGTGTAAGAAGAACCAAGGCTGTTGCATTCTCTTAGTAAATAAAGAAAGAGTAATATTTTAAAAGCTACTTTTGTGACCAACAGCAGTAAAATTTGTGCCCCCCACCAAAATGTTTCTGCAATGGAAAGCCATCGATGATCCCATTGTACAGATAAACATTTCTACCTAAAGATAGTAAGATATTCTGAACAAAATGACAATATCTGAAAGAGGCAAAAGGCTTTAAATTGTAGAAACAGCTATCTTTGAATATTTTTTGTTTTCCTTTTATTTTATTTGTTTGTTTTTAGCTCTTGAAGGAAGATGGGTTATTGCAGCAGCTAAAACAATTTTTTCCTCTAACAGTGTTAATCAAAGATTTAGGTCATTAAAATCAATATTGAGATTTAAGACACCAGTCATGAAATGTTTGTTATCCAAATCTGATCTTTAACAATGGAAAATATTTGTTATGCCTCAAGCTTATAATTTATAATTTAAATGAAGGATAATAACAATATCAACACATATATTTAGATTTCTATGGAACTCTCAATATTCTCTCAGTACAGTTATGTGCTGTATAGATGACATCCTTATTTGATGTAAAAAGTGACTGAGGACACAAAGTTATGGTTAAAATTGATAAGAATAAATTTATTTCTTACTTTTTATGTAAAAATATGCATTCTAGTGTTTTCTCCCCTCACCCCCACTGGCCATCTTGCATTCACCTTTAGGTGCAGTCACATCATTGTAAACATATGAGATAATAAAAGTTGTTACTTTAAACATATTTTATTGCTGAAGTAATCATCTTTAGGGGCAATCGTATTATGTATGCAGTAATCCTTTAAGAGCTGTAAGCATTTCAGATGATAGTTACTATCAAGCGCATACTCCTTTCAGATGAGTTACTATCAAACACATTCTCCTTTCAGATCATGAAAATATTTGTGTGCACTTTGCTCTTCTATGAAGAATGCCACTGTTCAAATGTTATCCACAAATTGTGACATACTTTAAAAGTTCTATTTATCTTTCCCTCTGAAATACGTGTTTTCACCATGGTGCTTGTTTTACCTAGAGATGATATTCTAAAATAAGTGCATAAGATGAAAATCATATTTGGGCAAATTGGCTTTGAAAAGAGCTAATAAAGTGGTTAAGTAGAGAATAGGATACCATGTCAGTCACCTTATTCTCTCAGCATTGGATGAATTTATTTAAAGTAGCTCCTATGTTTTTAGGAGAGATGCTATTACAAAAATAAAGTGTAAACCTTTAACTTGAAAAACACAGTAAGAGTAGGGAGATAGAGATGATCTGCCTATGAGAAAACCAAAAGAACAGCAGCATTATAACTCCTAAGTCACATTCATTTGGGAGTACACACTCCTCAAATAACTCATACTGCTAAAAAGCGTTTTTTTTTTCTCTTTCCCTGGCTCTCTTTCTCCCCACCTTCAAATATGAACTCTTGTATTTGTGTCATTTAAATTTGTACACGGCATTCACTGTTGGACTTTAGTGTGTCCCAACAGCTACGTGTTCTAAGATAAGACATTTAAAAAATTCGGTTTAGTCATGGATCCTCTTCTGCTCATATACTACACACTATCTTGGCTTAAGAAAGAGTCATCTGTCTTGCCTGTAAATTATCTAGTTGCTTGTTCAGCTGCCATGTTGTGCTGTATCCTATGTCTATGCTGAACCTTTTGAGGCTGTGCTGTAGTGTGATTTCATTCTATCTTCTTGTGCCCCTCTCACTTCAACTTCTCAAGCAACTGCCACTGGCAAATCCTGCTGTCATCGTAGAGAATTCACCGTTAGCAGGACTAAATAGCTTGCCAACAGTGGGCCAAACACGCTAAACTGCATATCTCACATTCACAGGGAGCACTAATATCTGCCTTGTCTCTCCTCTCCTTTTCAGACGGGTTCTTTCTTAAGTCTCTGTATGTCATGCCAATATGCACTTAAAATAATGCATTGCACAACCATGCCCCCAACCCTGAGCACACAAGGGAAGAACAAATTTAAGTGATATTGTGCCCTAAAAGATTGAAATATGAGGCTTTTAAATTGCCAGTGTAAATAAAGCGTGATGACAAGTGAAGACAAATTCATTTTGTAATTCAATTTTACTTTTTCATTTCTCTAAATGGCACTATTCCCCAGATATTCCAGAATTAGGACAGGTATTATTTTAGTCAACAGCAACTGGACTTGACCCATTTAGACTGCCACTTCCAGACAAGCTAATATTCTCAGCTTGGACCCAAAACAATTGATGATTCCAGATAACGAAATTTTCTCTGTCATGAAGGCTGCTTGACAGTGCTCTTCATGGAATTCTAGGCTGACACATGTTCCCCTAACTCATAAAGATTTTCACAGACATTCTTTGTTTCTCTTGGCAGGGGAAGATATCTCACAACCGAGGGCAAACATGTAACATTGCTTTAAAAAAAATCTGATTATATAGAGATTGCATTCCAAATGCAATCTGAAATCATGATAACTTAAATAACAGTAAAAATTATTTATCTACATCTCTGGTTATTCCTATCTTTCTCATCTTTAAAATATTATTGGTCTTATGAAAAAAAACTAGTCTGTAGAGAATGACAGGACATATTGCTAAGTTATTAAAGAATTAAAAAATGGATCAAAGGGTTAGCTAGCAATTTGAGTTTGAAAGGAACTTTTTGTTTTTATTTCATGTCAAATTAAAAATTTTCCCGTATATGGGTTAGTCTCCTCTACTTTCACAAAATAAATTCTGTTTTTTTATATATTCAGCATTATATAAATTAAAATGTCCTGTTATATTATTTAATAGGCTATACCATACAATTCAGTATATAGGTATAATATTTGGAAATAAGTATGGACAAATCTAACAGTAGTTAGAGAATTTCACCTAGCTGTCTGATCCAAGATATCCTTAATAGTTTTACATTTACATACATTTTGCACTTTGGAAGTTGGATTTTGTAAAGGCAACTGATCTGATGAAGCTACATTTGTTGCAAGAAAAAGAAATAATTATTTCAGATAATCGTGGTTTGTGTTATGCTAGAAGACAGGTGGATCCCCTCTAGAATTTCAACGCCAGGAGTTTAAGTGCAGCAATCTCAGGAAAACAGGAGCCGCACTGAGAGTAATGGATTAAGAATTGATGCAATAATCTTGGCACAGAACAAAGTTATGGTTTTCATTCTGATACTACACCATGAAGTTGATTAAGCTACATTCTGATTGTCTATTTTCTTTCCCACTTAAAATAACTAACTCCCCTTAGCTCCTGTTCCTTAGCAACATTAATTTATAAATAATCCATTATAGATTTTTAAGACTCAGCTAGCTTCCATGATCTTTCACTTGCAGTTCCTAACAATGACCATCAAATTCCTGCATGTTTTTAGCCATACTCCTAAGATAGAAGATCTAATGACTCTAACTCATCAGGTTAATTAGATCATTGGTTGCTGTAC
The DNA here is from genome assembly GCF_008728515.1 of Papio anubis. Classification (NCBI taxonomy): domain Eukaryota; kingdom Metazoa; phylum Chordata; class Mammalia; order Primates; family Cercopithecidae; genus Papio; species Papio anubis. Next base: position 174,754,418 of record NC_044976.1, read on the forward strand.
AATTGTTGTCCTTGAAACAAGTGCCCTTGGTTGGTCTAATTGCTGTGGCGTGGCATTCATAGTTACATGCTAGAGCGAGGTCTGTAACAAAATCTTTTTCTTACAAAGAGATTTCAAGGCCTATAGCCATGAAAATTAACCTTCCCTGCTACCGGCTGCATAACTAAAATAAGGAAGATTAATTGATCGTTCAATATGTAATTAAGATATAATAGAAACACAAAATGTATTAATCAGAAAGTATGAGAAAGCAAAATATCTGTGACATAATTTTGGCCTGAGCTTAACATGTTACCAAGAGACGCTTGAGTGGACCAAGTGACTAAAGCATAGGATCATTGTTTTCATAGGCAAGTGGTTTTAACTCTATTAATAAGGACTCCTTTTATGATTTCCTCCAATGTGTTTATACTGTATGTATTTTTAAGGTAGAATAAATGTTTCTTACACCTCATAAACTGCTTCAGAGACGCAGAGATGGCAAGTTTTTGGATTCATTTTATAAACTTGCATATTCTTAATATCGAGCCTAAAATATCGCATGCAAAATAATACATTATGAAAAAGCAAGTTTATATATACATAAAATAAATTTAAATAAAATGATAACAAAAAAAAATTTTGGCTATATATCATGAAATTAGTACAACCTAACCAAGAAGAATTTGTGGTAGAAATGTAAAAATTAATCCACTATAAGCAAGTACTTAATACATGAGAAGAGAGAACTCACTGTACATCCAAATAAGTGAGCAAAGGGCATTAACTCAAATTCAACATCTTTTCCTCTTTTCATCAAATAAAACAAAATAAATAGATAAAATAAACTTTTTAATGAACAGTGGTAAAAAGACCTTTATTTATTTATTTAACAGATATACAATAGCTGTCTCAAATGAATACCACCAATTTAATGCTGAAACATTAGCAGAATGCCTGATCATATTAGAAATAGAACAGGGAAGCTTATTATTATTCTAGTGCCTACATTTTTTTCTGGAAATAAAAGACATAAAAGTTGGAAAGAAGAAATATGTATCTCTCTTTACAGATAATATAATGATCTTAGATCAACCCAAGGCCTGTATAGATAGAAACTATTAAAATTAGTAAAAGATATCAATATGAGAGCAAGTTAGCATAATCACTGTGGAAAACAGTTTGGAGGTTCCTCACAAAACTAAAAGTTGAGCTACCATATGATCCAGCAATCCCACTGCTAGCTATATACCACAGAGAAAAGAAATCAGCACCTTGAAGAGATATCTGCATTCCCATGTTTGTTGCAGTTCTGTTCACAATAAGATTTGGAAGCAACCTAAGTGTCCATCAACAGATGAATGGATAAAGAAAATGCGATACATACGGACTAGTGAGTACTATTCAGCCATAAAGAAGAATGAGATCCTATCATTGGCAATAGCATGGATGGAACTTGAGGTTATTATGTTAAGTGAAATAAGCCAGGAACAGAAAGACAAGCATCACATTTTCTAACTTATTTATAGGTTATAAAAAAACAAAACAATTGAACTCACAGAGATAGAGATTAGAAGGATGGTTATTAGAGTCTGAGAAGGGTAGTGGGGAAGTGGAGGAAGAAGTGGGATAGCTAACAGGTACAAACAACAAACAGAGAGAATGAATAAGACCCAGTATTTTACTGTACAACAACACAGTATAGGGTGACAACTATAGGGTAACTATAGTCAATAATAATTTAGTTGTGCATCTTAAAATGACAAAAAGAGTCATTGGGATTGCTTATATCACAAAAGATAAATGCTTGAGAGAAGACTTCAGACAATCAAACTTCTCTGAGCTAAAGGAGGAATTACAAACCCAGTGCAAAGAAATTAAAAACCTTGAAAAAAGATTTGATGAATGGCTAACTAGAATAACCAATGCAGAGAAGTTCATAAACGAACTGATAGAGATGAAAACCATGGCACGTGAACTACATGACAAATGCGCAAGCTTCAGTAACTGACTCAATCAACTGGAAGAAAGGGTATCAGTGATTGAAGATCAAATGAATGAAATGAAGCAAGAAGAGAAGTTTAGAGAAAAAAGAGTAAAAGGAAATGAACAAAGCCTCCAGGAAACATGGGACTATGTGAAAAGACCAAATCTACGTCTGATTGGTGTACCTGAAAGTGACGAGGAGAATGGAACCAAGTTGGAAAACACTCTGCAGGATATTATTCAGGAGAACTTCCGCTACCTAGCAAGGCAAGCCAACATTCAAATTCAGGAAATACAGAGAATGCCACAAAGATACTCCTCGAGAAGAGCAACTCCAAGACACATAATTGTCAGATTCACCAAAGTTGAAATGAAGGAAAAACTGTTAAGGGTAGCCAGAGAGAAAGGTCGGGTTACCCACAAAGGGAAGCCCATCAGACTAACAGCAGATCTCTCAGCAGAAACTCTACAAGCCAGAAGAGAGTTGGGGTCAATATTCAGCATTCTTAAAGAAAAGAATTTTCAACCCAGAATTTCATATCCAGCCAAACTAAGTTTCACAAGTGAAGGAGAAATAAAATCCTTTACAGACAAGCAAATGCTGAGAGATTTTGTCACTCCCAGGCCTGCCCTACAAGAGCTCCTGAAGGAAGCACTAAACATGGAAAGGAACAACCAGTACCAGCCACTGCAAAAACATGCTAGAATGTAAAGACCATCGATGCTAGGAAGAAACTGCATTAACTAATGAGCAAAATAACCAGCTAACATCATAATGACAAGATCACGTTCACACATAACAATATTAACCTTAAATGTAAATGAGCTAAATTGTCCAATTAAAAGACACAGGCTGGCAAATTGGATAAAGAGTCAAGACCCATCAGTCTGCTGTATTCAGGAGACACATCTCATATGCAGAGACACACAGAGGCTCAAAATAAAGGGATGGAGGAAGATCTACCAAGCAAATGGAAAACAAAAAGAAGGCAGGGGTTGCAATCCTAGTCTCTGATAAAACAGACTTTAAACCAATAAAGATCAAAAGAGACAAAGAAGGCCATTACATAATGGTAAAGGGATCAATTCAACAAGAAGAGCTAACTATCCTAAATATACATGCACCCAATACAGGAGCACCCAGATTCATAAAGCAACTCCTTAGAGACTTACAAAGAGACTTAGACTCCCACACAATAATAATGGGAGACTTTAACACCCCACTGTCAACATTAGACAGATCAATGAGACAGGAAGTTAACAAGGATATCCAGGAATTGAACTCAACTCTGCACCAAGTGGATCTAATAGACATCTACAGAACTCTCCACCCCAAATCAACAGAATATACATTCTTCTCAGCACCACATCACACTGATTCCAAAATTGACCACATAGTTGGAAGTAAAGCACTCCTCAGTAAATGTAAAAGAACAGAAATTATAACAAACTGTCCCGCAGACCACGGTGCAATCAAACTAGAACTCAGGATTAAGAAATTCAATCAAAACCACTCAACTACCTGGCAACTGAACAACATGCTCCTGAATGACTACTGGGTACATAACGAAATGAAGGCAGAAATAAAGATGTTCTTTGAAATCAATGAGAACAAAGATACAACATACCAGAATCTCTGGGACACATTTAAAGCAGTGTGTAGAGGGAAATATATAGCACTAAGTGCCCACAAAAAAGAAAGCAGGAAAGATCTAAAATGGTCACCCTAACATCACAATTAAAAGAACCAGAGAAGCAAGAGCAAACACATTCAAAAGCTAGGAGAAGGCAAGAAATAACTAAGATCAGAGCAGAACTGAAGAACATAGAGACATAAAAAACCCTTCAAAAAATCAATGAATCCAGGAGCTGGTTTTTTGAAAAGATCAACAAAATTGATAGACCGCTAGCAAAACTAATAAAGAAGAAAAGAGAGAAGAATCAAATAGATACAATAAAAAATGATAAAGGGGATATCACCACCAACCCCACAGAAACACAAACTACCATCAGAGAATACTATAAACACCTCTATGCAAATAAACGAGAAAACCGAGAAGAAATAGATAAATTCCTGGACACATACACTCTCCCAAGACTAAACCAGGAAGAGGCTGAATCCTTGAATAGACCAATAACAGACTCTGAAATTAATAGCCTACCACCCAAAACAAGTCCAGGACCAGAAGGATTCACAGCTGAATTCTACCAGAGGTACAAGGAGGAGCTGGTACCATTCCTTCTGAAACTATTCCAATTAATAGAAAAAGAGGGAATCCTCCCTAACTCATTTTATGAGGCCAACATCATCCTGATACCAAAGCCTGGCAGAGACACAATAAAAAAAAGAGAATTTTAGACCAATATCCCTGATGAACATCAATGCAAAAATGCTCAATAAAATACTGGCAAACCGAATCCAGCAGCACATCAAAAAGCTTATCTGCCATTATAAGTGGGCTTCATTCCTGGGATGCAAGGCTGGTTCAATATATGAAAATCAATAAATGTAATCCAGCATATAAACAGAATTAAAGATAAAAACCACATGATTATCTTAATAGATGCAGAAAAGGCCTTTGACAAAATTAAACAGTGCTTCATGCTAAAAACTCTCAATAAATTAGGTATTGATGGAACATATCTCAAAATAATAAAAGCTATTTATGACAAACCCACAGCCAATATCATACTGAATGAGCAAAAACTGGAAGCATTCCCCTTGAAAACTGGCACAAGACAGGATGCCCTGTCTCACCACTCCTATTCAACATAGAAGTTCTGGCCAGGGCAATCAGGCAAGAGAAAGAAATAAATGGTATTCAATTAGGAAAAGAGGAAATCAAATTGTCCCTGTTGGCAGATGACATGATTGCATATTTAGAAAACCCCATCGTCTCAGCCCAAAATCTCCTTAAGCTGAGAAGCAACTTTAGCAAAGTCTCAGGATATAAAATCAATGTGCAAAAGTCACTAGCATTCTTATACAGCAATAACAGACAAACAGAGCCAAATCATGAGTGAACTCCCATTCACAATTGCTACAAAGAGAATAAAATACTTAGGAACCCAACTTACAAGGGATGTGAAGGACCTCTTCAAGGAGAACTACAAACCACTGCTCAACGAAATAAAAGAGGACACAAACAAATGGAAGAACATTCCATGTTCATGGATAGGAAGAATCAATGTTGTGAAAATGGCCATATTGCCCAAGGCAATTTATAGATCCAATGCCATCCCCATTAGGCTACCAATGACTTTCTTCACAGAATTGGAAAAAAACGACTTCAAAGTTCATATGGAACCAAAAAAGAGCCTGCATTGCCAAGACAATCCTAAGCCAAAAGAACAAAGCTGGAGGCATCACGCTACCTAACTTCAAACTACACTGCAAGGCTACAGTAACCAAAACAGCATGGTACTGGTACCAAAACAACAGGGTACTGGTACCAAAAGAGATATAGACCAATGGAACAGAACAGAGACCTCAGAAATAATACCACACATCTACAACCATCTGATCTTTGACAAACCTGACAAAAACAAGAAATGGGGAAAGGATTCCCTATTTAATAAATGGTGCTGGGAAAACTGGCTAGCCATATCTAGAAAGTTGAAACTGGATCCCTTCCTTACACCTTATACAAAAATTAATTCAAGATGCATTAGAGACTTAAATGTTACACCTAAAACCATAAAAACGCTAGAAGAAAACCTAAGCAGCACCATTCAGCACATAGACATGGGCAAGGACTTTATTTCTAAAACACCAAAAGCAATGGCAACAAAAGCTGAAATTGAAAAATGGGATCTAATTAAACTAAAGAGCTTCTGCACAGCAAAAGAAACTACCATCAGAGTGAACAGGCAACCTACACAATGGGAGAAAATTTTTGCAATCTACTCATCTGACAAAGGACTAATATTTAGAACCTACAAAGAACTCAAACAAGTTTACAAGAAAAAAAAAAACCATCAAAAAGTGGGCAAAGGATATGAACAGACACTTCTCAAAAGAAGACGTTTATGCAGCCAACAGACACATGAAAAAATGCTCATCATCATTAGCCATCAGAGAAATGCAAATGAAAACCCCAATGAGATACCATCTCACACTGGTTAGAATGGTGATCACTAAAAAGTCAGGAAACAACAGGTGTTGGAGAGGATGTGGAGAAATAGGAACACTTTTACACTGTTGGTGGGACTGTAACTAGTTCAACCATTGTGGAAGACAGTGTGGCGATTCCTCAAGGATCTAGAACTAGAAATACCATTTGACCCAGCCATCCATTACTGGGCATACACCCAAAGGACTATAAATCGTGCTGCTATAAAGACACATGTACACGTATGTTTATTGCAGCACTATTCACAATAGCAAAAACTTGGAACCAACCCAAATGTTCATCAATGACAGACTGGACTAAGAAAATGTGGCACATATACACCATGGAGTACTATGCAGCCATGAAAAAGGATGAGTTCATGTCCTTTATAGGGACATGGATGCAGCTGGAAAACATTATTCTCAGTAAACTATCGCAAGAACAGAAAAACAAACACCGCATGTTCTCACTCATAGGTGGGCATTGAACAATGAGAACACTTCGACACAGGAAGGCTAACATCACACACCGGGACCTGTCATGGGGTGTGGGGAGGTGGGAGGGATAGCATTAGGAAATATACCTTAGGTAAATGACAAGTTAATGTGTACAGCACACCAACATGGCACATGTATACATATGTAACAAACCTGCAATAGCTATCATGTATGCCAGTTAGAGACAAAGAATTCCGAGAAAATATAATAAAATTAAAATATTCTGTTCAGAATAGCAATTATAAACTCTCTTAAGGCATCCAGAACTGTGCTGTTCAATATGGTAACTTTAATTCACATGCAGCTGTTGAGTATTTGTAAGCAGCTTGTCCAAACTAAAATGTAAACTATGCACTGCATTTTAAAGACTTAGCAGAAGAGAAAAGTAAAATATCTCATTAATACTTTTAGGTTGATTACAGGATAAATGGCATTATTTTGGATATGTTGAATTAAGTACAATATGTTATTAAAGTTAATTTCATCTGTTGGCTTCCACTTGTTTTTACTATAGTTACTAGAAAATTTAAATTTGCATATGTGGCTTAAATTTGTGGATAGCCTCAAAGTTCTACTGGCCAGTGCTAACTTAAAGCTAAGCAAAGAGAAAAGTGTAAAGCTTTTATGAATGATGGAAAACATCACTGAAGGACATAAAATAGCATTAAAATATTTGAGACAAATACTATTCTTGAATGGGATTTTATAATGTGAAAATAATCATAATAAACAAATCCATTTATATACACTAAATGCAATTTCAGTTTTGTGTCAAAGTGTCAAGTGGACTTCACCAAGCAATTCTAATATTGATTAGTTAATGTAAAATGTTATATATGTGAAACTCAACAGAAAAAAAATTTTAAATAAAAAATTATTGAGAAGCTTGCACAAATAGATCATAAAATACGTAATGAATTTTTAATTCTTGAAGAGTAGCTGTAATTTTACAAAAAAATTTGATTAAAGGGATAAAATCAAAACACAAAAATACACTCAAGTGTATAAACATATGTATAATTAAAACTAATGTATTGCCATAGTGACATCAATTAAGTGGAAAAAAGTCAAATTATTTTAATTATCTAAAACAATCTATTTAAATATTTGGTGCAGGTGAAATAAGTCCTGACTATATAACACATGTTAAATCAATTCTAATTAATTAAACAGCTAATTACAAAAAAGTGGAATACTTAAACAGAAATGTTTATCCTATATCAGGGAAAATAAATAAACTATTTTAAGCAAATGGTAAATGCTCTAAGCATAATAGTTCATGTAGCAGACATGATTACTCTTTGTGACGGGTACTCTCCTTATATCACCTTTACTAAAGAGAAAAATGAGATTCAGCAAGGTTGAGCAACTTGTTCAAAGTCATTCAGCATTTAATTGGTAAAGTTGGGACTAAACTCACATGTATGTGCCTCCATAGCCTGTGTTCTTAATAACTACACTGTCACAGAGGAAAAGCATAATAAATAGGTTTGCATAAAGTAAAAAAAATCAATATTAAAAAACTAAAGCCAATTACTTGAAAAAATTGGGGAAACATTTTTACAAATCAATAATAAAAATAGATTTTTCAAAAAGACAACTAAACAAAAGAAAATGCAAATAATCATCAGTGATATTAAGAAAGTGGGAAAAGTACCTCTACATCATGATCAAGCTACAAAATGCAAAATAAAATGAAATATTGATTTTTCAATTGGTCATTGGATAGGAATAATTTGATGGCAACTTTATAAAAAAAATTAATTTTTGTGGGTTCATAGTAGGTGCATATGTTTGTAGGGCATATGGGTTATTTTGACATTTGCATACAATGTGCAATGATCATATCAGGCTAAATGGTGAATCCATCACCTCAGGCATTTATCTTTTCTTTTACAAACAATCTAATTATACTCTTTTCATTATTTTTAAAAGTACAATTAAGTTCTATTAACCCATCTTGCATTATAGGTACAGCAAAATCTGTCCCAGGTTAAAAAACAGACACTAGGCCAGGCGCAGTGCCTCACGCCTATAATCCCAGCACTTTAGGAGGCCAAGGCAGACAGATCACTTGAGGTCAGGAGTTTGAGATCAACCTGGCCAACATTGTGAAACCCCACCTCCACTAAAAATACAAAAATTAGCCGGGCATGGTGGCGCACACCTGTAATCCCAGCTACTCCAGAGGCTGAGGCAAGAGAATTGCTTGAACCCAGGAGGTGGAGGTTACAGTCAGCCAAGACTGTGCCACAGCACTACAGCCTGGGAGACAGAGCAAGACTCCATCTCAAAAACAAAACAAAAAACAAAAAACAAAAAAACAAAAAAACCAGACCACTAAACTAGAAAAGTTGTGCTTGTTAAATAAGACTTTGAAAAGATTCATTGCATGCAGATGACTTTCTAAACTTCTGGGAGCTTGAAGTTAGTAGAATTTTTTTGACTAAGAGCTGGATGTAAGCTTGGATAATAATGTCCACCTACTTTACTAATGTAATCTAATCACCTAAAGTTATTATATTTGTAAAAAGAAATGAATTACACAGTCATTGGCCAAGTATGATGTCAAAATAACTTGTGAATAGAATTTCAAGAGACGTGTAATGTAATTTTTTTCTGGTATTAACAGGCGAAGTGGGGGAAAGAATGCTTGCATCTGGGATATTACCTTGCCAGGATGCACCATTAGCCATTTTACCATTTATTTATAGTCTCTTACTTCCACATTTTTTTGGCCAATCAACTGAAATTTTTAAAATGGTAGATGGTATAAAAAGACTAATTTGAGGATTGATTATTTTAGGTCAATTTATAGTAATTGAAAATAGTACTGGTACCTTGCCTAAATAAGTGGACAATCTTGGCTTTTTATGACTATTTTGAACACCAAGTTAATTCATTACTTTCTTCACACTGAAAAATAAGATTGCATGTCAAAAGATAAAATGAAATACAGAACATGAAATCACTGTGCGCTTGAGTAGCAAGGGATCAGACAAGAGTTTAGTGATAAATGGACAGACATCAGCTTTTTTATCAGATATTTTTTCTAAAGTGGAACAGTCTCAAACCACACAAAGCAAAATAATTTACCTTATTATTTATTTTAATGGTTGATTCCCTAGATTGTGGATCAGACCCTGAAGTTAGACAAGGAAATAACATTTCTCTAGTAAACATTAAGTTTGAGAGATGGAGACAACTTTGATTTGTTTGAGCTAGTACTTCACTTTGCATGTGAAACATGTATATCATATGTGTGTTAAATAAATAGCATTACAGGGTTATCTCTCCACTGAAAAGACTTTTACAATAGTTTCCCTGAGATTGCTGATCAGAAACCCTATATCAGCCCTGTGAAAACCCAAACAACTTGACCTGTGAGAAACAGATCATACTTAACTTTCTCCCTACTCAATCCCTCAAATAATCCTTTAAAAATGTCACTAGTCCCACATATGGCCCCCATGGAATGCCTGGCGACTTGAATGTATTCTTTGCTGCTGAGGGCACTTCAGTTCGTGAAGCAAGAAGCTGTATCATTTGCAACTTAGTGGTCTACAGAGCTGAAACTCTAAGACTTGCCAAACAAATTGAAGACATAAGTAATCATCCATTATTCAATAAAGTATCTAAATGAAAGACACAAAACACATATTTTATTTGTAACATGCATATTGTATGTACAATTGTATTAGTCATTTCTTGTAAAATACTGCAAAGAACCTAACACTTTTATGTTAGCAATGCAATCTTATTGCTGAAAGTGAAAAATAAGTTTTCTCTTGATCTTTGAAAAATAAGTGTTCTACTTCACAAGAATGTATACTCATTTTCTTAGAGCTACGCATATGTTCTTGTTAGATAGTATATGTCTGATACACATGTGGGTAAGAACAAAAAGAGTCTATTATGTTCTGAAAGTGAATAATGCAAATGATCATTCAAGGAAAATAAATGAGCAACCAAGGTTTCTGCTCCTCACCTTTTTCTATTCATGATTTGAGAGGTTCGGTATATGCAGATCTATCATTTAAGTACATCACTCTTCTACGTAAGTGCAATTTTCTCTTCCACAGAGGCTAATGTGAATTAGTAGACCAACTACGGGGATAAACTGGTTACAGTCAGCCAGCAAAATCTGCTAAATTGGAGAGTCAGTGTGAAATTTGCTGATGCTGCCATAATTAAAGTTAGATAAGAATAAAGTATATTCTAACAATGTGCACTAGAGGAGATCATACATCTCTTCACAGAGAAGATAGGTTGGGTATGCACCTTATTTTATTGCTTAAATCCACGGAGTACAATTTTCAGAAATTTTCCCACACCTCCTACCGCTATTGATTTGTTGATCCTATGGTTCCATATTCTCTGTCAGTGACTTTGATGATCAATATGATATCTTTGTCAGAGAGACCATTACCACTATGTGTGCTAGAAACAACCATGAAAGTCTTCCCGCCCCCCCCCCCCCCCCCCGCTTAGTGTACATAATGTAAAATTTTGCTTTATCTTCTAAAATTATTTCACTATAATATTATAATGATATCTCACCAAGAGATTGAATGTACAAATGGACAGACCATAGAGAAAAATGGAACTCTAAACTAAAGCCTCTACAGCAACCTATCCAGGAAGCCAACCAAAGCCTCTCCAGCAATTGATCTAGAATGCTCAGGACTTGGTCAATGACTTCCAACTTCCCTAATTTTTGCCTCTACTTCAAATTAAAGGTCAACCAGAGACAGACAAATATGCTTCCCTAAAACAACAACAAACGATACCCTGACTCTACCTAGCCTGCCTCCAGCTTCCCATACCAATATTCTCTAATCAGAACATACATGAAGCCTTCACATTCTTTTCACCATGAACTTTCCCCACTCCACTGCCTGCTTTGAGTCACTGGAAAATACTAGTGAGGGTGAGTGATTCTGAGTAAATAGCCTCTTTTTGTTTTTGTTTTGGTAATCTATATTTCTACAACACATACCATGTAGTATTAATCAGTGCATTTTTTTTTTTTTTTTGAGACAGAGTCTCACTTTGTCACCCAGGTTGGAGTGCAGTGGAATGATCTTGGCTCACTGCAGCCTCAACCTCCCAGGTTCAAGCAATCCTCCTTACTCAGCACCCAAGTAACTGGAACTACAAGTGCACACCTGTATATATATACACACACACACATATATACACAAATGTGTGTGCGTGTGTGTGTGTATATATTTGTATTTTTTGTAGAGATAGGGTTTTACCATGTTTCCCAGGCTGGTCTCAAACTCCTAGGCTCAAGCTATCCACCCACCTTGGCCTCCCAAAGCCCTGGTTTTACAGGGATGAGCCATCGCGCCTGGCTTCATTAGTGTTCTCTTTACTAAGTCTTTTGTTTTATTCAAGCCTCAACTGACTGGATACAATCTACCCACATCAGGGAGAGCAATCCACTTTACTCAGTCTACTAATTCAAATATCACTGTCATTCAGAAACACCTTGACAGAAACACACAGAAGAACATTTGACCAAATATCTAGGCACCCTGTGTCCCGTTAACACATAAAATGGAATATAGCAAAAAAACTGTATGTGGTTTTTTATTCATACAGAAAAATAAGAAAAATAAGTAAATGAGAACTCTTTAAAAATTGAATTCTTTTGTGTAGCACACTTATGGCAATATTGATGAAATCTAATAAATGGTTATTCTACTAGGATGTATCGTTATGAGAGAAGTCTTGCTGAAAAAACAAATCATATTTTATGAACGCATTTTTGGTAGAAGAAAATAAAACTATACTTTTCTAAATATAACAGAATGACTGTTATTTCTAAAATAACTAAATAATTTTCCATGTAGAGATAAAATTTGACTTAGCATTAATGAGAATTTTAGCTTTCTAAATACTAATTCTTTCATGAAAATGTCCTAAGACCTGTTTCTCAAAATAGTTTCACAAGATATTAAAGATGTTATTAAAGTGGGGAGGGTGGCTTAATGAATTTGGGAAATTCTGGGTTAAATACTACAAAAAAAGAGTTCTCTTTAGGCAATATTCTAGGGGTCTTTAGTAGCTTCATGAGTCTTATGAATCTTCAGGAGGGAGAAATAATACACATCTTTTTCCAACTTTTGGACCACAACGTTCTTTTTTGTTCTGGAGTATTTCATAGATTAGTGTTCTGTGAAACACACTTTGGAAAATGCTTCTCTTGAGTATTTTAAGTTTGATTCAGTTCTAATGTACATTTCATTTCAAGGGAATAAAAATATCTCTTTATATTATGAAACTGTTATAATAACATCTTATATAAGTATAGAACTAATTAGTTTCAAAGTACTTTCAGCAATATTATTGCACTTTAACTTTACAAGATTTTTTTTAAGGCAGGTATAATAATCCTCATCATATGAACAAGAATTTAGAATAGAGATCATTTAAGAGACTTACCTAAGGTTGAATAGCTAGTTAGTATTAGAACTTGGGTTAGAATTCCTTTTTAAAGATACTCATATATTCAGACAGAAGCTCTTTCCTCTTAATTATACTGTTTCCACAGCATTGATTCATCAATGTCTATTCATACATTACTTGAATACAAGGGAGACTAATCATTCCTGAAGTCTAGTCAGGAAAATGACTTTTAGCCTTCTAAGACTGAGTTTCAACACTACCTCTCTGCACACTGACTGTGTTATCCTGGACAAGTTTCTTAAGCATGTTGAACCTCAGTTTTCTTATTAGTAAAATGGGTTTTAAAAACAGTTCCACAATCCCTTTACTGAAACTCCGAGACTAGTTGTATTTCTCATTGTAAACTGTATTATAATAAGGTAATTTACTCCATATTCCATATCACAGTCACAGCAATACCTATTACAAGAAAGTATTGTTCACCTAAATATATAAATATTCACACCAAGTAAATTTTGTTAAAGATTATGATTAACCCCAAATCAATTCAGTTCAGACTTTTGCCACCAAATAAATTTTATCATCAGTTGAATGAAAACAGCTTTCAGTTTCCAGGGTTTTGGATACCAGAACTTTGATAACAGATATGAATATCTACCTAATTGGATTGTTGTGAAGATACACAGAGATATATATATGTTAGAGCATATAGAGCAGTGCCTGGCACCCAGTACAAGATAAGCACAATAAATGCCAGCTGTTGATACTGTTATCATCTAATCTTTTTAATAAAAAGGTTACATGATAACTTAAAACTGTTATAAAATTTAGAATTACCAAAAACATATATAATTATATTTTCTAAACTATTCTGTGACTACAATAGACATTTTTTGTAATGAGAATAAAAGAGTGAATAGAAATCATAATTAATACATCTTAAGTGAATGAAAATCTGCAAGATTATGACCAAAGATGTAGCGTTAAAAGACACTCTTGTAATATATCTTGCTCTTTACTCACTGTAAGCAGCTATGAGCCCTGTTATTTATACTCTGTGCATTCAAGTGCAGCATGTGACACCAAGAAGAACCAAATACCTAGTTACTGAATGAACGCAGTGATGAAGGATGAACTCCCAGTATCTGTGCAAACCTTGTATATAATTGTATTTACAGGTATCAGTCCTTGTTGCACTTGCAGAATCGAGTCTCAGAATTATAAATCCCTCTTTGGGCAGCGTAATGCATATTCCCTCCTTAAATGTGTGAGCTTTAAAAGTCTTGGTTACTGAATTATTAATTCTCAGATAATGTTGTAGAAATCATGAAATAAAAAGCTCAACTTATGCCCCTCTGTGTTAGCCACACAGAATAATGAAGATCCTATGTTTGGACAAAGTATAAATGTGGCTGAACACATGTGAATGAGGAAAAAAATAGTAATTTGGCAATATATTCAAAGCCATTTAAGTTCAAAATACTAACTAAAAAAATATTTGCTTCTTAAGAATGAAATTTTGATTGTCAAAGCCCAGAAAACATATTAAAAATGATCACCTTCCTTCTTGAAGATATATTGTGTTTAGCAATACTATGCTGATAGATATATGTACAAAAATCATGCACATATTGATTTTTTAAAGTTTTTTCTTTGAGAGGGAGGTGAAGCAAGATGACAGAATAGAAGGCTCCACTGATCATTGCCCTGCAAGGACACCAATTTAACACCTGCCTACACAGAAAAAACACTTCATAAAAAACAAAAATCAGGTGAGCCCTCATTGTACTTGGTTTTATCTTTGTATCACTGAAACAGGCACTGAAGAGATAGAAAAAACAGTCCTGAATGACTGGCGCCACCCCTCACACTCCCCTAACAAAAACAGCACAGTGTGAACTCTAGGTGCTAAGGAAGGGTGAACACAGCAACTGTGATACACTGAACTCTGTTAGAGCAAAAAGGAATATTCTGTTAGAGTGATATTCTGTCAGAACAAAAAGGAAAACTGGACCAAACTTAGCTGATGCCCACACACAAAGAGAGCATTAATGTCCATTCTGGACAATCCTTTGATGACTTACCAAACTGTCAAACCATCCTTTCAACAAATCTATTTTGTTTTGTTTTGTTTTGTTTTAATTTAAATTAGTAGAGTTTGTTTCTGGCTTTTGCCAGAAATAAAAAAGTGAGCCTTGTCTAATACAGGTCAACAGCTTTATATATAAAGCTATTGTATTAGGACTATTTACAATGAAAACAAGAACAACAACAACAGATGTGAAATAACCTACAATGGAAATGTAGTTAAATAAGTCATGGTAAAAACTATGAAAATGAAATATGTTATAGCCTTTAAAACTATGTTTCCAAAGATTGTTAAATAATCAGTGTTTATATAAGAAACTATGAACTGAGAATGCAGAATACAAAACTGTTTAATCAATATTAATTATGTGTATTTGTACATACATAGATGAATGTTTAGAAGAAAAAACATGCAAATATCAGGAGCAGTCAACTGTGGGTGGTGGGCTCACAGGTGACATGGTGTTCACGTGCTCTTTTACTTAACAAGTAAGCATTTATTTTTATATGTACAGAAAATTTTAGAATATTATTTTCAATATTACATTTATTCCTGTGTAAGCATAATATTTAGTTTAGTACTTAAGCAAATTATGTGAAATTTCAAGTTAATAGAGAGTCAAATTACTCAATTATTATTTTATAGAGAGAAAGCCAGAGAATGAATGTATACTAAGTAGTCTTTATTCTCTCTGCCCATTTACATAAACAAACCACAGAGGTACCTCTCCCCATAAATTAGATTCTTAAGTGACTTTTTCATTAAACAAATATTAAGAAAGTATGATAATTACTTGAGTTGTGTTAAATTCTTCCTTTAATTAAGAAATAAGGCTCACAATGGATAAGATAATTCTTATGCTGGAAAAGGTATGTAATTCCAATTATGTGCACAAGCGCCGTGTAATGAATTGAACCCTTTATCTTTTGCCTTCTTAAAAAAAAATACATCATCTGACTTGTTAAATGCTTTAGTTGAAATACTTTTGTTGATTTTTTGCAATTAAAGAGATTAAAAAATAAATTGAATAAGCAAAATAACGGCTTTTTTTCTGGCTGAAGACTAATTTTTGTTACAGGTTAATGTTACTATGACACCTAGAAATTAAACACAATAAATAAATGAATATATATATGACTATAAAGAATCCCTTAAACGTTAAGTAATTCGATTTCACTTTATAAAGCCTCAATATACATAAAGCCAGGTAATTCATTTGAAAATCACTGAATGAGAAATTATATAATCTGGCTCTTGAAAAAGTTTAGCTATGTCCAAAATGGCTACAAATATTTCACATATTAAAAACCCCTATATTTTCATTTTTCCTAAAAATGCAGAGTATGTAAGTAATACTATTTATCAGATTAAAGGGGAAATTTTCATTTTAAAAAATAATTCTAAATCTTTTCAACAACTGACTGTTTATTATCTTTCTACATCCTGGTATTCACCCTTGGAGAGTTCAAAATCTATGTGTATCACCTTAGGACTCCTTTATCTTTTATTTATTTTCTGTACTATTTCATTTCACTTCATTAAATCTTTAATCTTCAGCAAACTGTTTCCTAATTGTGTTTTTTTTATTTATAAGCTGCAGTACAAAGCTTCTGTTATTTTGTGTCTTACTACTTTGACTTTATATTACAAATATTTTCCTTTCAAACATCAAACTCTGAAACTATAGCTTCTTTTCACTTGTAAAGTTACTGAGATTTTCTTTAAAATTAAGATCAAATCAGATCAGACTTCCTTTTCATCTCCAGATTTAATTTAATAAGTATTTTTAGTGCTTACAGATAAGCCAGTAACTGTCAAAGATGTAATAATTCATGAATACAATCTGTTTCATGTAGCATATATCAGACTTCTTATATGATTTTTCTCAATTACATGCATCCACATCCCTGAAGATTCTGATATTCTTTTCTTGTTAATCTGAATTATTCTGCTGAATCTTTAAATTTTGTTTTATGTCACACCAATTCTTAAAAAGTAATTTTTCTTTGATTCTGATATTTTGACTTTACCTCAATCTAGGATGCACTTCACTTCTAAGTTCATGTAAATACCAATTACAACATTTTTAAGGGAGATGCCTACTAGTAAATCTACTAAAGAAGAATAAGAAGATGAAGAACAAGAAGGAGGAGGAGGAGGAGGAAAAAGAAGAGAAGAAGGGAGAAGAAGAAAAAAGCAAAGAGACAGAAATGACAGGAGAAAAAAGCTGGCTGTAAATTTGAGTTCCTAAATGCGTTCAAAAGAAATTCACTGGGGCATGTGAGTCTATTGTAAATTTTCCATACATTTTATCTTTATACTTGTGCCTGTTTCACCATATTTACAATTCTTCCCAGAACAAAAATATAAACCTTCTAAGGTTATCCAATAACCACTTCATAGGCAAATTTTAATATTTCCTTGAAATTCTGTTTCTGAATATTCAAGCAACAGCTAGCTCTTCAAAATTATCTTTAACTTATAATTAATGTCTGTGTTGTTTTAAAAAAAATCCCATATTATAAAAATATACTTAACATATATCAATAATTTTTCACATCTTTTCAGTCTTTCTCTTTAATCAACAACTCAATTAACATGTATTTATCAAGAGACTTTTATCCATAGATAAACTTGCTGTACTATAGAGGAACCAATATTACATCCACATGAAGTCCACGTGCATAGATGCTAGGGAATTTTAGCATATTGCAATGTGCTGCATAATGGTGATAACACATATATGATATGAGCTAAATATATATCACACATATATGTGATAACACATATATGATATGTGCTAAATATACGGGGTGTTTTTCTAGGGCTACTACAGTCGACTTCCTCTCTTCTTCTTTATGTTCTGCAAGCCACATACTACAGAAAAGCCGGAGTAAACTTTTCAACATTGTACATCGGATCATTTCAGTCTGTTCATCCCTCTTCTTCACCAACCCCTCTTCCAATTTCATGTTTTCAAATGGCTTTCCATTGCTCTTAAGATAAGTCTCACTTTGACCTACAAGGCCCTACACAGCATCTCTCTGCTCATCATTTCAAAGTTATCCTAAACTACTCTCTTTCTTGCTCACTAAGGGAGCCACACTGGCATCCATTTTGTGCCTTGAACATAACAAACCTTTTCCTGCCACATAACTTTTAAAAAAATAAATTTGGCTCTTTATGCTATTGTTAGCTCAACTGTCCTTGCCTTAGAGAAGCTGCTTCTCAATCATTAAGAATCTCCAAGCACTACCAGGTACTCCCTATCACATTACTCTTTCTATTTTCTTAAAATGTGGCCAGACACGGTGGCTCACGCCTGTAATCCCAGCACTTTGGGAGGCCGAGGCGGGTGGATCACTTGAGATCAGGAGTTCGAGACTAGCCTGGCCAACATGGTGAAACCTCATTTCTACTAACAGTACAAAAAAATTACTCAGGCTTGGTGGTGGGCACTTGTAATCCCAGCTACTCGGAGGCTGAGGCAGGAGCATCTCTGGAACCCGGGAGGCAGAAGTGCAGTGAGCTGAGATCCCGCCATTGCACTCCATCCAGGGTGACAGAGCAAGACTCAAGTCCTTTTCCTGGCTCATCCTGGCTCAGCACCTTGTGACCCCCTACTCCTGCCCGCCAGAGAACAATCCCCCTTTGACTGTAATTTTTCTTTACCTACCCAAATCCTATAAAACGGCCCCACTCTTATCTCCCTTCACTGACTCTCTTTTCGAACTCAGCCCGCCTGCACCCAGGTAATTAAAAAGCTTTATTGCTCAAAAAAAAAAAAAAAAAAAGTGTGCTATGGCATGTAATTATGTTGTATGTCTATTTCTTGAGTGCTCCCCACCCCTAACTAGTTCCATGTATTTTTCCATAAGGGTAAGAATAATGTATATAGTACATAGTAAATATCTGGGATTAACAAATATAGAAGTAAATCAAATCTGAGAGAGGAGATGAGTTGAGTTTGCTAGGGGGGCACTACACTGAGCTGGAGGTTGTGGGGTCAGAGAAGGTTTGCCACAGAAGATAGCATGGATTGAGTCAAGGGGAGGACTACCAGAAATTAGTCAACTCAAGATGAGACTGAGAAAGACCTTCTAAATCTTCATACCAAATAAAAAATTACATGATAAATTTTCAGAAATTAGAATCCAGAATTAAATTTGGCAAGAGCCAATGTTGCAAATTGCGGAGTGCTGGGTCTTAAGTTTTCTAAGATAACTAAAGCAATGTAATAAAAGCCCTTGTGCCATACTGACTTTTTAATTGTATTTTATTTGCAAGATGTGTCCAGTAAAAGACTGTACAAGGAAGTTGATTTCAGATAGATCACTCTAATGTCAATGTCAAGGGTGGTTTCCTAAGTTCTAAGATTAAGGATCTAGATAGGCAATCATTTGTCATTTATTAAAACAGGCAATCCATTGATACAGGATGTTCAAACCTGAGTGAAAAGATAAGAGTTTCATTTTAGATGTGTTTCAAATTCATATAAGAGTATAAGTATAGGTTTCCAATAACCAAAGGAATATGCAAGTCTTAAACTGAGCTGGAGGGAGAAGTTGAAGGTTGTGACAGTGTTACAGCTATTCACAAATATCTCATCTTTTTTTATGTGGGATCACAATCCCCTGCTCCCTTTTCGTAAGCAAAGTCATAGCAATAAAATGTGAGAAACAGTGATGTATATGTTATTTCCACAAATATGCTTTAAGAGACAATGCAATTTACTACTTCTTTTGAGTAACCATGAAGACAGCTGACACCCCAGCTATTCTGTGAAAGATAAACATCTCTTGAGTTAAACCATTGGAATAGTATGGGCTTGGTTAATACTAGAGAAAAGCCTAGTCTCCTCTTACCAATAAAAAAGTTATCAGTTGTCTACTTATGCATGGTATATTAGACTGTGCTCACGGAGCTTATAAAGACATATCTGAGACTGGGTAACTTATAAAGGAAAGAGGTTTAATGGATTCATAGTTCCACATGGCTGTGGATGCCTCACAATCATGCCAGAAGGAGAAGGAGGAGCAAAGTAATGTCTTACATGGCAGCAGGCAAGAGAGAGTGTGTGCAGGGAAACTGCCCTTTATGAAACCATCAGATCTCATGAGATTTATTCACTATCATGAAAACAGCATGGGAAAAACCCACCCCCATGAATCAATTGCCTCCCACCGAGTCCCTCACATGACATGTGGGAGTTATGGGAGCTACAATTCAAGATGAGATTTGGGTGAGGACACGGCCGAACCATATCACATGGTAATTAAAGCCATTAAAGAAAATGATATTTCTGTGAGTGTGTAAGAATAACAGTACGTCAAAAATCGAACCTTTTGGACCTCCATCTTTGGAAGGATAGATCAGTCAAGTAGTGTCCTCAAAGGTCACTAAGTAGTAAAGAAACTTAAAAAGAGAGTGGTGTCTCAGAAGCAAAGGTAGAAAAGAATAAAAGCAGAAAGAAATAGAAAATATAATGAAACACAAACTACGAAAATAAATTAAGAATTGAAAAGTGAACCTTGAGTTAGGAACTGGAACCAATCATGATCTTAGTGAATGAAGTTTTATTTGGATTGTTTGAAGGCACAATATAGTAAGTTTAATATTGGCCAGGAGACAAAGACTGCTTTTAAGGAGACTGGCTGTAAAGGGTAAAATCTTACCTTTAAAAAAAAAAGTAATAGTAATTAAAATAATGAAACACATTTGATCATCAGAATTTCTTTTATTTCACAATTAAATTATATCAGTAGGCACATACATTATGTGTAACAATATTATATATTCAGTGCCTTAAACACTGGGAGGAAAACATAGAGTTAGAACAGCAAAATAAAGATCAGTATAAGTGGCTTTAGAACAAAGAGACTTTTTACAAGAGCAATGTCACTATAACTTTATATAGATCTCATCAAAAGTATAATAAACATAGTAGGATAAAAAGACTTGTTTATTTGGCTGACTACATTCCATGCACACACACACAGACACACACAGGCACACACACATATCTATAGACATACATATATATTACATTATATATAGATACACACACACATGTATATAGGACATAGGCCTACATGCACATGCATGCACACATGTATATTATAACTATATTGATACTGAGAAGAATGAAATTTTGGTAAAATGTATTTTATGAATTAAATTTTTCTGAGTTTTCAGAATACATTAGTCTGTTAATTTGGGAAGAAAAATGTATTCTTGAGGTTATTCAGTATTTCTCTTAAGGATGTTTTATCCTATAATTTGAATTTACCCTGAGATTGATACTTGGGGATATTTTTCATAAAGTGAATTATCATTAGTTACACACAAAATATTACAATGTCTCTTAGACAGTTAACATTTTAAAAATAGTGACTATATATATATAGTATATATATACTATATATATACACACACATATATATGTATATATACCAACTGAATTATTTACCTTAAATTGACTAATTTTTTTAGAATTTAGACTCCTAATAATGTTGATCTACAGTAGGAATGAATAAATATAAGAAGA
Source organism: Papio anubis (assembly GCF_008728515.1). Taxonomy (NCBI): domain Eukaryota; kingdom Metazoa; phylum Chordata; class Mammalia; order Primates; family Cercopithecidae; genus Papio; species Papio anubis. The sequence goes on from NC_044976.1 coordinate 174,776,045, forward strand.
GAAGCTAAGATTAAATAGCTCTATTTCAATAATTGAGATAATAAATTTATAGAAGTAAATGGATGGGTAATATTCTGAATCTCAAGAAATATTTTATTGTCTTGATGTGCTTTAGATACCATCCTGAATATCAATAGTGCTTAGAAGCTGTTTGAGTAAATGTTAAGCTTAAAATGTAAATTTATGCAGCAATTAGAGTATCATTTGTGTAGAAATGCAGCAAATTTGAGATAATATAAAATTGCTATAAGCTTTTAGACAGGGTGAGAACCTTACAGGTTCATTTTAAACTGTCAGATGAGGTCTTGTATTGTTATGGACACTCTGTATTAATGCAGATAGGATGAGCAACTATTTATTATCCTTGCTGAATCTATCAAGATTCATCCTTTCTTAATCAGATTCCCTTCTGGTTATAATTAAAATTTGCTCTTTCCAAACTGTAAGCCACAATGTACTATCATACAAATTAGACATTCATAAATTTAAACTATAAAAGAAGGCATTTAATTGTTTTTTGTAACTTAACACAGTTGCCAAATACCATTTCATTCCTAAATATGTCAGATCCATACTATCTGGATATGCCAATCAAATGATCAAAAATGAATACCTTAATACAAAATCTAAGCAATATGTGCCACACGATGATAGCAGGTTTTCTCTAGCATTAGCTCTGTGATTATATAAGTAAAATTCCACCACAGGAAAAATCCTGGCCAAAACAACGTTCTCCAAATAGGTGTTACTTAAAATATGGCCTGCAGGCCGATGGAGGACTGGAAAATAACACAGCCCATGGCAATATCAATACATTATTTGAGAGAAGTGCTTAGAAACCTTTATTGCACTATGGCACTGCTGAGACATCCAAGAACACCATCCTTTTTCTGTTCATTCGTTTTTATTTTGTCTTTTTAAAACCTTCATCCTTCAATGGCTCAAAGGAAAAAATACAGATATTTTGAGAAGCACAGGGTGTTGCTTCCTGATATGGTTTGGCTGTGTTCCCACCCAAATCTCATCTTGAATTTTAATCCCCATAATCCCCAAGTGTCATGGGAGGAACCTGGTGGGAGGTAATTGAATCATGGGGCCGATTTCCCACATGCTGTTCTCGTGATAATGAGTGACTTCTCACAAGATGTGATGGTTTTATAAGCATCTGGCATTTCCCCTGCCGGCACTCCTTCTCTCTCCTGCCATCCTGTGAAGAGGTGACTTCCACCATGATTGTAAGTTTTCTGAGGCCTTCCCAGGCCTGCGGAATTGTGAGTCAATTAAACCTCTTTCCTTTATTAATTACCCAGTCTCGGGTATTTCTTCATAGCAGAGTGAGAACAGACTAATACACTTTGGATGAGAACAGACTAATACGCTTTGTTTGTTGAGGCGAATTTTAGGCAAATTATTTAATGGCAATAAAAATGTACTTAAGATCTTCAAGACATTATGTGGTAATAAATAACAGGTAATTTTTCAGCAATAGAAAATCCTAAGTGAATACACACTATTTTTAAGTGACCTCTAAGACATTAATCACATAATTTCACTGATTGAATTCTAGGTTAGTGGATCCATATTAGTGAATCCAATCTCTTTTTCTTTTATTTCTTCCTTTGTTTTTCTCTTTCCTCACCCCACTCTCGCATTTTTGGAGGGCAAGGGTATCCTAAGAGTAACTGATAGTTGGCTTTCTAACTATTTGGCTTCTCATGGATATCTACAGTTCATGTCTATTAATAATTTTATTTATTATTGAGAAAAAATCCTCATGCAATAGGTCTAATAAAATGTGTGATATTTCAGCTGTGGTTCCACACTGATTTGTACCCTGACTAGAACGTGATCATAGTTCTAGGCCTTCACTCCAAGCAGTTGGTAGTCCCTGGGGGTCACTTCTCAAAAAACAGTTTAACTGATGTTGGTTAATGAACTTGTTGAAGTTTAGTTAAGGAGAAATGCTTTATGTATACAGACAATTCTCCAACCTCCTCCATAGCACAAAGGATCACAAAGTCATGAGTTTCCTCATAAAATGTCCACATTAGAGCACAGCAAAATCTACTCAGACATTCAAATGTGACTATCAGTTCGCTTACTGTCATTTAGAGATGAAGCCACTCATGGAAACTTTGGTATTTTCGAAAGGGCTCATGACTTTTGACTTTATACCAATTTACTTCCTCCATCGTTAGTTTTACCGTTTTCAGAAAAAATTGACTCATGAAAAATATGACAAATATCTTGAGGAATCCATTAATTCCACATTTATAAGAACTGCTATAACATATTTTCTCACACATATGTAGAAATATCTATCATGCATAATCTTAACCTAAAGATTTTTGAAGGTGGTACTTTTTCACCAATATAGCAAAAAAGTGTTATGAAGTGAGGAAAAATTATACTATAATAAAAGTACATGTTTTAAAATGTATTCTCATTAGACTGTAAATAGACCTGAAATAGGTTATTTTTAATTTTTAATATAACGGATGTGGAAGAGCTAAACATAATCAAAATGCCTGCTGGATTTCCATGGAGACAAATCTTGGCTGTTTTCAACCTGTTGACTGCTTCTCCTTGAATACACATGTACTCTGAGGCATTGTTTTCTAGTATATACCAGTTTCCTCACTTGCCATGACTTATAATATTTCACCTCTAAGATTTTTGTTTTAAAAATTTCAAGAGAAACTGCTTCTGTAATGTTATGATGATCAGATGCAGACTGTCTTGTTAAGTTCTCATTATGCAGAAGGAGGAAAAAATGTGTTTTTAAAAAGTTCTTGAACATTTGGCATTACAAATAATAAAGGTCAGTTCTGTTGAAATGATGGAACCTTCACTGCCTATTACTTCACAAAAATCTTTATATATGCTTCTTTTTCCCCAAAATTACATTTCCCTGCAGTGTGACATGACTTATGCATGTCTACACAACATGCAAAACTCCTTTCAAGTTTTACTATGGTTGTATCTATCACTTGGTAAGCAATTTCTTTCGTTGGTTATAGAATTTATTGAAATCATTTTATGAATTGCTATTCCTTGTTTTGTTTGAAGTAGAATATATATTTGTTCTCATAATATATTTTGGACATAGGTAGTCTTGACATTCCCCTATTTAATTTTTACAACCTCATTGGGTCATGGCTGGCTTTATTTTATTTTATTTATTTACTTATTTTAAATGTTATCATTGAGGCACCTACATCCCATAATTGAAATACGTGAAGCTACCTTAAATTATCTCCAAACTTTTTGTCAGATCTAATAGAAGTTGGTTGTTTCTAAATGTCAGTTAGAGGTAAAGCTAAAGTTTAATTAGTCCTCTCTTTCTACTGCTTCTTCTTGTCCCCCAAAATTGAAACTTAAGCTTGATCTTCACATTCCTGTCTCTCTGAGACAATGCTCTTTTTGGTTCAGATCTCTGCACAGGCTGTAGGGAAGCCCAAAAATTGAGTTTCAGAGTCTCAACTCTTATGCTCAGCCATTGTTTCTCAATGCTCAGCACTTACACACCTTTTCTATTTCCTAAGGGTGACTTACTTCCTTCCTTCCTTCCTTCTTTCCTTCCTTCCTTCCATTCATCTTTCTCCTGTCTCACTCTCACTCTTACTCTCTCCTTTCATTTCTTTTTCAGTTTTAACTTCCAGAAAACGTTCTAATCCCATGAACTATCATACCTGTGTTCTGAACCCTGGTTTGCAGTCCAGTCAACTCTTTTCCTTTAGGTAATTTTCTGTTTCCATGAATTCCTTACTTATCTTGGCTAACAAACACTCAGTGGGTCCATCTTATTTCACTGTGACAGTTCTACGTAACTTCAGATCTTGGTAGCAGGGCTTGGGACAAAATTTTTACCTCCAAGATTTTGTTGATATCCCACTCAGCAACCAGCTTTACCAAGAAGAGTTATCACAAATGTGGGGTGAATAGAGAGGACCGTAAGAGGCTATAGGCTATAGGGAGGAGCCTGGTTAGGAAAGACTAGATAGTGTATTTGGAAGATAATGAGAGCATCAGTTTGCCCAGAACATTTGTACAAGGGTACATTTAGAGAGAACTTCGAAGACTAAGATGAAGAACAGAATGTGATCACTCTGTAATGTGGTGGGACAAACTGAATTCTTTGGTACCATGGTCCAGGGTCAGAGGACAGTCCTAGGAGCTAGAGAGAGCTGATTTGTCCATTGTTTCAATCATTGTGTATCCATAAGAGGGAGCTCTAATCAGAATATAGTGGAGATAGATGTGTCCTTTATAGAAAATAGTCAGTTATTTCGTAGGATACAGGGCCAAAATAATATATACACAAACACACATATGCACACACAAATACCTTGAGACAGGGTCTTCTTCTGTCACCAAGGTTGGAGTGTAGTGATATGATTATAGCTTGAACTACTGAGCAGCCTTGAACTACTGAGCTCAGGTGATCCTCTTGCCTCAGCCTCCTGAGTAGCGAGGAGTACAGGAATGTATGAGCACATCTGGCTATTTTTTTTTTTTTTAAGATGTAGTCTTACTATGCTGTCCATCCTGGTCTTGAACTCCTGGCCTCAAAGGATCCTTCACCTCAGCCTCACAAAGTGCTGGGATCACAGGCATGAGCCACCATGTCTGGCGCGCGTGTGTGTGTGCATGTATATAAAATTTGGCGGAGTAATGAGGAAATGTAATTCTTGTGGAGTTATTTTCTAAATTTTCAATAACATTTATGAAAATACAAAACCAACTATAATCTTATCACCAAACCTTCCATTCTTACTAATACTTATTCTACTATTATATTTTAATATAGCCTTTCCCTTGCTATTCCCAGTGCTCATACATTCCTGTACTCCTCGCTACTCAGGAGGCTGAGGCAAGAGGATCTCCTGAGCTCAGTAGTTCAAGGCTGCTTAGTAGTTCAAGCTATAATCATATCACTACACTCCAACCTTGGTGACAGCCTTTCCCTTCACTCCATGTGGGCAGAGCCAGTAGAAACTGAAATCAAATATGTTTCCTTCACTTTATGAAGTCACCATAAATGAAGCAATTGAGAAAATCATTGATATTAAAAAAGAGCATTAGTTTTTAGTATTCATAAGATCAAAAACTGAATTGGGAGGAGAATGGAGAATGAGGCTAAGTGGCATTTAGGCAAATGATCTCCATCCCCTTACTTACTCAACAAAGCTTTTAGGACAATCATCAGACTCTTCAGCAAAGTGTTGAATAAAATGTATCACGGTCCACAGCATCTTAGGAATTAGGACATATGAACATATGTCTATTCCTAATACAATCATTGGAAAAGGAAATGGGTTTTAATTAGAACTATCTCTGAGAGTCTCTTGAGCTTTATTTTACATACACAGCTATGTAGATGTAGGGTAGGTATCTGAAAAATGTCAGTTTCCTTAGGAAGAAAAAGAAGGTGGGAAGGGATATTATGAAACAAACAAACAAACAAACAAAAACACCTAAGTCTTCTATGGGTCAATATGCTTACTCCTATTTTATACACGAGAGCACTAAGGTTGGATGTGTGTATTACATTGGCCAAAGTCTCAAAGTCTCTTATGTGCAGAGTCAGAATTCAAACCAGATTTGTCAGACGGAAAAGTCTCAATGAGTTTTACCACTTCTTAAAAAGATGTTTTTAAAGAGAACACCAGAACATCTGACTAAAAACACTATATTTTAATCCTGCATCTTGCCTGTGAGGAAAAGGACTTTGTACTTTACATTTGGAAGGTCAAAATAGTTGACATTTGTTATTCTCTTCACTGAAGATAATGATTAATAAAATTTACAGAATTTGAGTCTCAGAAACTATGAGTAATTTCAAAACAACTAGAAGGCTGGGCATGGTGAGTCATGCCTTCAATCCCAGCAGTTTCGGAGGCTGAGGTGTAAGGATCGCTTGAGCCCAGGAGTTTGAGTCTACAGTGAGCCGTGACTGTGCTAGTGCACTCCAGCCCAGGCAACAGAGCAAGACTGTCTGGAAAAAAAAAAAAAAAAAAAAAAGGCCAGGCCAGTGGCTCACCCCTGTAATCCTAGCACTTTGGGAGGCCAAGGTGGGAGGATAACCTGAGGTCAGGAGTTCCAGACCAGTCTGGTCAACATGGTGGAACCCTGTCTCTACTAAAAATACAAAAATTAGCCACGTGTGGTGGTGGACACTTGTAATCTCAGATACTAAGGATGCTGAAGCAGGGGAATCACTTGAACCCAGGAGGTGGAAGTTTCAATGAGCTGATGTTGTGCCATTGAACTCCAGTCAAGGTGACAGAATGAGACTCGTCTCCAATAAACAAACAAACAAACAAATAAAATAAAATAAAGGACTAAACAACTAGAGCGGTGTTAACTAAAAATCTGGCACCAGATTCCAAGCAATGAGAAAAATCTCTGAAAAGTAGTTTAAAATTACCTCAATACTTATCTCATATAGCCATTCATCTTGCTCTTTCCCTGGAAAGAATGACTTTTTATTTTTAAAATGCCTTTTTAATTTACAATAAAAAAGTAATAGCGATAAGAATTGTCCTGGTTCTTGACCTATGGAAATATATGGGGATGATATAGAAAAAGGTAAATTTTCCTATAAAGTTGTGCATGTAATGATTAGTTTTTCTCCAAACCTGTGCTGTGTGGCTTTTCCCAGGCTGAGACTCTCTCTTTATTCATATGGAGGGTTTTTATATTGGCATTTCTTTGTTTGTTTTGTTCAAAGGAGTGCCCGTTCTCATGAAAATGACTGGCAGTTGGAATTGTAATTTTATTTTCAACATCCTTATCAAGAAGATTATAAACCAACATGGTTTAGTGGGACACTAATATCAGCACCAAAGTCTTTGCAGTTTGACAAGTGTAAGAGAAGAAACCTGAACAGAAATCCCTCCAGGGACAAAAGATGGACATGGCAAGGCAATCTGCTAGTTTATAAGAACATAGAAATAGAGTGATCCTATTTATTTCCATGGTCCTAGAAAGAGTTTATACGAGTAAAACAATTGAACAATTACAATGCAGTGTAACGTGGATCCTATAAAAAACATAGGGGGGATACATAACTCAATATAAAGAAAGAAAGCTTGTGAGACATTTCTGGGAAGAAATGTTTGCATAGAGCTTTAAAGACATCAGATAGGCAAGAAGGCAATGAGTATTCCACACTGTTAGAGTATCAGTATGACTGATGGGGAACATCTAGGATGCATGGCAGGCAGTTTGTCATCTTGGCGTTTATTTCTAGAACACAGATTAAGTTTGGAGAGATTGGGTGGGTTCAGCTGCCAAATGATCTTTGGTACCAACTTAAGGAATTAGATATGTTTTGATAACGAGGTGATATCAAATTTGCATTAGAGAAGACAATTTTAGTAACACTGTTGAGGGTGCTTTGGAGGGAGATTATGACCTCAGGCAGGGGGATTTGATATAAATTTACTGTAGTCTTTTTAACTGAGAGATGATGAAACTCTAAATGAAGTCAGTAAAGAAGAGAAATAAAGAGGAGATAGAGTGATTAATTGTATATTGGGTGTAATGGAAGAGCCAAAGATATGTGTTCTAGTTTAGAAAACTGATTAGATAGTAATGTAAAATATCAATAACAAAATTATGAGGAAGATCTGGATGAAGCAGGGAGGGGAAAGTCAATGAGTCTGATTTGGGACATGTTGAATGTGAAGAACAGATACATGATTGCCTGGAGATGTTCAGTGGGGATTTGAAAGTACATGCCTGGAGATTCAGAGAGAGGTGTCCATTTGGTGGAAGTTGAATATTTTCAAAGAATATGATGACTCAGGTAATGTAATTTTTAAAAAGAACAACGTTTCAGAAGGAATTACACTTTTAAGGGTGAAGTTGATGGTGAGTCTGGAGAAAACAAAATCAGATTGTTTGCACAAAATGGAAAGAAATGAATTGGGAGAGATTAATCTAAAGTCACTGTCAAACACAGTAAACAAGCAAGTAAATTGATTTTATTCATGCTATTGCAATAGAGAGACCACTCAAAATGTCAAGATCAGTGTGGTTTGTCTTAGGCCTTTTTTTTATTTATTTATTTTTAAGACAGTCTCTCTGTGTGGCCCAGGCTGGAGTGTAATGGCCTGATCTTAGCTCACTGCAACCTCTGCTTCCCAGGTTCAAGCAGTTCTCCATTCTCCCACCTCAGCCTCCCAAGTAGCTGGGACTCCAGGCATGCACCACCACGTCGTTATTTCTATTTTTTTTTTTTTTAGTAGAGATGGGGTTTAGTCAGACTGGTCTCGAGCTCCTGACCTCATGTGATCTGCCTGCCTATGCCTCCCAAAGTGCTGAGATTACAGGCATGGGCCGCCACACCCGGCCTGTCTCAGACTTTTACAGGGAGGAGTTACAGTGATTTACAATTGGAAAGTTTATGTGTGATCTCTAATTAAAGAGTGGCAAAATTATAATCACAAAATGCAGTGTCACTGAGATCAAGGAAGAAAAGAGTTTTAAGGATAAGGATGTGCTTATAAGTTAAATTAATTTTTTTTAAACTTGTATTTTAGGTTTAAGGAGTCCATGTGCAGGTTTTTTATATGGGTAAATTGCATGTCACTGAGGTTTGGTATATTAATGATCCCATCACCAAAGTAGTGAGCATAGTACTCAACAGGTAGTTTTTGTTTGTTTGTTTGTTTGTTTTCTGAGGCAGTCTCCCTCTGCCGCCCAAGCTGGAGGTGCAGTGGCGCGATCTCGGCTCACTGCAAGCTCCGCCTCCCGGGTTCACGCCATTCTCCTGCCTCAGCCTCCCCACTAGCTGGGACTACAGGGGCCCGCCACCACGCCCAGCTAATTTTTTGTATTTTTTTAATAAAGACGGGGTTTCACCGTGTTAGCCAGAATGGTCTCCATCTCCTGACCTCGTGACCTCGTGATCCACCCACCTCGGCCTCCCAAAGTGCTGGGATTACAGGCGCCCAGCCCTCAATAGGTAGTTTTTTTAAACTCACTTTCCCCTCCCAGCCTCTCCCCTCCAGTAGTCTCCAGTGTCTATTATTGCCATCTTTATGTCCATATTTACCCAATGTCTATCTCCTTCTTACAAGTGAGAGTATGTGGTATTTGGTTTTCTGTTCCTGCATTAATTTGGTTAGGATAATGGCCTCCAGCTGTGTCCATGTTGCTGCAAAAGACGTTTCTATAAAAGACATGATTTTATTCATTTTTATGGCTGTGTGGCATTCCATTTTGTATATGTACCATATTTTCTTTATCCAGTCCACCATTGATGGGCAGCTAGGATGCTTACATGTCTTTGCTATTGTGAATGGTACTGCAATGAACGTAAGAGTGTTTGTGTCACTGGGTGCAGTGGCTCACACCTGTAATCCCAATGCTTTGGGAGGCCGAGGTGGGGGATCATTTTGGATCAGGAGTTCAAGACCAGCCTGGCCAACATGGTGAATTCCTGTCTCTACTAAAACTACAAAAATTAGTCAGGCACGGTGTCAGGCTCCTGTAATCCCAGTCACTCGGGAGGCTGAGGCAGGAGAATCTCTTGAACCCAGGAGGCAGAGGTTGCAGTGAGCTGAGATCATGCCAATGCACTCTAGCCTGGGCAACAGAGTATGACTCTGCCAAAAAAAAAAAAAAAAAAAAAAAAAAGAGTTCTTGTGTCTCTTTTGTAGAATAATTTATTTTCCTTTGGGTATATACCCAACAGTGGGATTGCTAGGTCAAATGGTAGTTCTGTAATCAGTTGCATTTCTATACACCAATGACGTCCAAGCTGACAGTCAAATCAAGAATTCAATCCCATTTACAATAACCAGAAAATGGAAAAAATACTTAGGAATACAGCTAACTAAGGAAGTGAAAGGTCTTTATAATGAGAATTACAAACCTCTGATGAAAGAAAGCAGAGACAACACAAACATTATGGAGTAACATTTCATACTCATAGATAGAAAGTATCAATATTGTTAAAATGATCATACTGCCAAAGCAATTTACGGATTCAATGCTATGTCCATGAAACTACCAATGTCATTTTACACAGAATTAGAAAAAACTATTCTAAAACACATATGAAACAACAACAACAAAAACCTCTATACCCAAAACAATTCTAACAAAAAGAGAAAAGCCAGAAACTTCACACTACCTAACTTCAAGCTATACTACAAGGATATAGTAACCAAAACAGCATGATACTGGTACAAAAACAGACATATAGACAAATGGAACAGGATAAAGAATTGAAAAGAGGCCACACACCTACAACCATCAGATCTTCAACAAGGTCAATAACAAGTAAATGGGGAAAGTACTCTCTATTTAATAAGGGATAATTGGATAAGTATGTGCAGAAGACTTAAACTAGACCTTTCTCTCATCATTTACCAAAATTAGATCAAGGAGGATTAAAGATTTAAATGTAAGATCTAAAACCCTAAAAACCCTAGAAGAAATCTAGGAAATACCATTTTGGACCTGGGCCATGGCAAAGAGTTTATGACCAAGTCTCCAAAGGTAATTGCAACAGAAACAAAAGTTGACAAGTGTGACCTAATTAAAGAGCTTCTGCACAGCAAAAGAAACTATCCATAGAGTAAACAGACAACCTACAGAATGGGAGAAGATATTCACATACTACATATCTGACAAAGGTCTAATGTCCAGAATCTGCAAGGAATTTAAACAATCCAACAAGCAAAAAATAACCTAATTAAAAAGTGGGCAAAGAACATGAACAGACACTTCTCAAAAGATGACATGCATGTGACTAAAAAAAGATGTGGGAAAAAAATGCTCAAAATCACTTATCATTAGAGAAATGTGAATCAAAACCATAATGCGATACCATCTCATACCAGTCAGAATGGCTATTAATAAAAAGTGAAAAAATGACAGATGTTGGCCAGGTTGTGGAGAAAAGGGACCACTTATATGCTGCTGATGGGAATGTAAATTAGTTCAGCCACTGCGGAAAGCAGTGTGGAGATTTCTCAAAGAACTTAAAACAGTTTATTTAATTCAAATGCATACTGAGAAAAAGATCCTTTCTTCAACTAGGTAACCAATAGTGAGGTTGGAATGGGTAGTTTGAAAAGAATAGTAAGCAAACAAGTCAAACTGCATGTGGTATGTAATATGAGTGATATGTGAAAAATCAAAGTTGTATTTTCTCATAAATTTATTCAAAAAATTGTTGGATGGAGATAGAGTAATTAGTAAGTATAGCAGAATCAAAGGAAGATGACACCATATTTGGCTATGCAGAAGGGAAGTAGTGGGTGTAAAAAGGATTAAGAGTGTTATTTTTATAAATTTGAATTGTCCAATCATGTAATCAAAATTTGGTATGGATCAGAAAAACATATATATAATTCTCTATAGATAAATTAAGATGTCAAAGATATGATTAGGACAATGAAATATTTTGGGAAAAAATAAGTAGATTAATGGAATGCAGATCTAAAACAATAATCATTGTTTTATTTAATAATACTTTTTAAATATTTAAATTTAATAGTAATACATATAATTAATAAATTGATAATTATAATGTTATCTATTATAGTTACTAAAAATAAATATATAAATGTTTAATAATAATTGACATTAATTGATATGTTTTTCTTATGGATTACAAACTAGGTTAGGACTTCGATAAATGAAATCAATGTGGGAAGGAAATTTAAATGATAAAAATGCTGAACTGTTTTAGATCTTACATTTGAGTCTTTAATCCATCTTGAGTTAATTTTTGTATGAGGTGTGAGGAAGAGATTCAGTTTCAGCATTTTGCAAATGACTAGCCAGTTTTCCCCATACCATTTATTAAATAGGGAATCCTTTCCCCATTGCTTGTTTTTGTCAGGTTTGTCAAAGATACGATGGTTGTAGATGGGTGGTGTTATTTCTGAGGCCTCTGTTCTGTTCCATTGATCTACATACCTGTTTTGGTACCAGTTCATGCTGTTTTGGTTACTGTAACCCTGTAGTATAGTTTGAAGTCAGGTAGCGTGATGCCTTCAGCTTTGTTGTTCTTGCTTAGGATTGTCTTAAGAAACTATCATCAGATTGAGCAGGCAACCTACAGAATGGGAGAAAATTTTTGCAATCTATCCATCTGATAAAGGGCTAATATCCAGACTCTACAAAGAACTTAAACAAATTTACAAGAAAAAAACAAACAACCCCATCAAAAAGTGGGTGAATGATATGAACAGACACTTCTCAAAAGAAGACATTTATGCAGCCAACAAACACATGAAAAAAGTTCATCATCACTGGTCATTAGAAAAATGTAAATCAAAATCACAATGAGATACCATCTCATGCCAGTTAGAATGGCAATCATGAAAAAGTCAAGAAACAACAGATACTGGAGAGGATGTGGAGAAATAGGAACCCTTTTACACTGTTGGTGGGAGTGTAAATTAGTTTAACCACTGTGGAAGACAGTGTGGTGATTCTTCAAGGATCTAGAACTAGAAATACCACTTGACTCAACAATCCCATTACTGGTTATACACCCAAAGGATTATAAATCATTCTACTATAAGGACACATGCACACATATGTCTATTGTGGCACTGTTCACAATAGCAAATACTTGGAACCAACCCAAATGCCAATAGATAGACTTGATAAAGAAAATGTGGCACATACACACCATGGGATACTATGCAGCCATAAAAAAGGATGAGTTCATGTCCTTTGCAGGGACATGGATGAAGCTGGAAACCATCATTCTAAGCCAACTAACACAAGAACAGAAAACCGCATGTTTCCACTCATAAGAGGGAGTTGAACAATGAGAACACATGAACACTGGGGCAGGGGGGAGTCACGCACCGGTGCCTGTCGGTGGGTGGGGGAATGGGGGAGGGATAACATTAGGAGAAATACCTAATGTAGATGACGGGTTGATGGGTGCAGCAAACCACCATGGCACGTGTATACCTAGGTGACAAACTGGCACGTTCTGCACATGTACTCCAGAAAGTAAAGCAAAAAAAAAAAAAAAAGCTGAACCCTGTGAGATAATAAAGACACTTAATTGCATAGAGGAAGAGTTACAGCCTGTTTGTGCCTCGATTGCAAAGACCTTTCTCCCATTAGAACTAGTAATTTTTAATATGTCCCATTGTATCAGCATGTGGAACATAAAGTGCTTGCAATTACAGTAAACTATGGCAAGAACAGAAAGCCAAATACCACATGTTCTCACTGATAGGTGGGAATTGAACCATGAGATCACTTGGACACAGGAAGGGGAACATCACACACCAGGTCCTATTGTGGGGAGGGGGGAGGGGGGAGGGATAGCATTAGGAGATATACCTAATGTAAATGACGAGTTAATGGGTGCAGCACACCAACATGGCTCATGTATACATATGTAACAAACCTGCACATTGTGCACACGTACCCTAGAACTTAAAGTGTGTGTGTGTATATATATATATATAGACTGCAGTTGACAAGGCCATGTAAGCAGACAATGAAATATCCCCAGAGTGATTAATGGGAAATATTGGGCAAACATAATGAAATTACACACATCTCCAGGAAGACTCAATTCTCAAAGTGAACTTTGAGAAATTGTGTATCTAGGGATAGATTTCTATGAGCAAGAAGATTTCTGATTAAACAAAGTATTCTGTCAGCCCCATGGATCTTTATAGTAGCACCATATTATGTAATTAGAGCAGAAATATAAATAAACATTGTCAATATTATATAGGAAGGAAGGCTCTCATCATTTTTAACTTACCTTCACACTTAAGGATTGCTAAATTGTTAGCCAAAAACAGTCAATGATCCAAAGCTTGATAACACTTTGGAATTCTTTTAATCTTATATAGTTAAAGTTTTATTATGTATCACATGCTTATTTGTTTCTTTTGCTTTGTTTTGTCTAATGCTTGTCTGTGTCGGGCTATTTCTTGATTAAAGCAGGGTTTTTGTTTGGTATTTAATATTTCTATTGATAGAAAATCAAAGAATCTTGAAAGAAAATGTTAGACAAATGTGTTTTTCATCTTTGATGAAAAATAAGTTCATGTGCATTTATACATTGCTGTTAGGACTACAAAACATTTTAAAACATTTAGAAAGGAATTTAATGATAGAAATATAAAATAAGAAGGTCATCCCCTTTTACAAGGGATTCTGAGTCTGTGTAATGATCCTAAAAATTAACTTGAAATCACACAAGAAAAAATACTTTGGGTTAAAAGATATTTACTGAAGAGATACAAATTGAAAATAACCCCAATTTGTAACTACAGGAACATGAAGTCTATGTAGTTGATTGAATAATATAGAGACATTAAAATATTGTATATAATTAGCCTCATAGCAAACTGTTAGTGTTACATAAAAAACACTACTATATATATAGACACATGTGATTACAATTATAAAAAACAACAAAATGACAAGAAATATAAGAAAATGTTACCTGTAGGTGCCTTCTCTGTAAGATTATCGATATTCTGCCTTTTTTTTTCTAGATTTATGTATTTTCCACATTTTCTACACGAACATGTACTGTTATATACAAATATAAACTTACATTTTATTTTTTAAATAATAGGCTGGGCGCGGTGGCTCAAGCCTGTAATCCCAGCACTTTGGGAGGCCGAGACGGGCAGATCACGAGGTCAGAAGATCGAGACCATCCTGGCTAACACGGTGAAACCCCGTCTCTACTAAAAAAATACAAAAAACTAGCCGGGCGAGGTGGTGGGCGCCTGTAGTCCCAGCTACTCGCGAGGCTGACGCAGGAGAATGGCGTAAACCCAGGAGGCGGAGCTTGCAGTGAGCTGAGATCCGGCCACTGCACTCCAGCCTGGGCGACAGAGCGAGACTCCGTCTCAAAAAAAAAAAAAAAAGCATAAGCTAATCATTGCACCTGAGGTACGTATAATTAAAATTATTCTCTTGAACTACTGAGATCCAAAAATCATTGATAAATGCAAATGTATTAAGTTGATTCATTAATACGTGAAGCTGTTACTTCCTTTGAAGCTATCATGACTTATATCAATGTCTAATTTGACTAATCTCCTGGGAAGGCCCAGGAGAAACAAAGTCTAGAAAAGAAGTGTTCTTTATTGAATAAAGGAGAAACATTTCTGAAGCATGGGGATAGGGTTAGGGAAACCAGTTAGGAGATGTAATTATTAAGTCAAATCCTAAATACTATCAGTTGTAAGATTCATTATTACTTAATGCATGACTACAAAATGTAAAATGCTGTCAATTAAGTCACAACACAATGCTAATCATAACTTGGAATTTGTACTTTTTCACTCACTGTAAAAGCTATAGTGGATTTTCTTACACATAGATTTTATTACATATCTCTCTTATGCATATGTCAAAAGGAAAATAGAAGAAAACTGAACTTCTAATATGCTTCTAACATTATTTTCCAACAAGCATATGAAAAAAATGCTCCACATTACTAATCATTGGAGAAATGCAAATGAAAATCACAATGAGATAACATCTCAAACTACTATTAAAAAAGTCAAAAACTAACAGATGCTGGTGAGGTTGTAGAGAAAAGGGAACACTTACATACTGTTAGTGGAAATGTAAATTAGTTCAGTCATTGTGGAAAGCAGTGTAACAATTCCTCAAATAACCTAAAATAGAATTACTATTCGACAGAGCAATTCCATTATTGGGTATATACCAAAAGTGCTATAAATTATTCTACCATAAAACACATGCATGCATATCTTTATCAGAGCAGCATTAACAATACCAAAGACTAGAGTTAACCTGAATGCCCATCAACAGTAGACTGAATAAATAAAATGTGATATATATAAATATACCATGGAATACTATGCAGTAATGAAAAAGAATGAGATCATTTCCTTTGCAGGAACACAGATAGAGCTGGAGGCTATCATCCTAAGCAAATTAATGCAGGAAGAGAAAACCAAATACTGCATGTTCTCACTTATAAGTAGATGCTAAACAATGAGAACACATGGACACATGGAGAGGAACAATAGATATTGGGGCCTATTTGAGGATAAAGAGTGGGAGGAGACAGAGAAACAAAAAAATTATCTATTGGGTACTATGCTTATTACCTGGTAACAAAATAATCTGTATACCAAACCCCCATGATGTGCCGTTTACTTATATAACAAACCTGCACCTGTACCCCGAACCTATAATAAAAGTTTTAAAAAAATTACTTTCAGGGTCTGATTCTTCTGAATGACTTTTCCACTCAGAGCTATTTATGTCTATTTTTTTGTTGTTGTTTTTTTTTTTGCAAGACTAGTATATAAACTGGCAATAGAATTTTCTTCCAAACTTTCCATAACTTGATACTGTCACTTTCTCGATTATATTAGAAGCTGACACATAATCTTTCCTAAAGTGATTTTAAAATGGTTTGTAGGCCGGGCGCGGTGGCTCAAGCCTGTAATCCCAGCACTTTGGGAGGCCGAGGCGGGCGGATCACGAGGTCAGGAGATCGAGACCATCCTGGCTAACATGGTGAAACCCCGTCTCTACTAAAAATACAAAAAACTAGCCGGGCGTGGTGGCGGGCGCCTGTAGTCCCAGCTACTCGGAGGCTGAGGCAGGAGAATGGCCTGAACCTGGGAGGCGGAGCTTGCAGTGAGCCGAGATCGCGCCACTGCACTCCAGCCTGGGTGACACAGCGCGAGACTCTGTCTCAAAAAAAAAAAAAAAAAAAAAGGTTTGTACACAGAAAAACTGAGGGAGCATCATTGTTTAATTAGAAATAATAGCCAAGTTCACATATCCAGTGGCACTAAACAACGATGCTGACTAGCCAGCAGTGATTATAAGCTCCTAGACATGGTAAAGTTTATCCCAATTTTACAGAAGTTAATTTTTTTTTAAGTATTTCAGAATCTGTGAAATAAGGTAACAGAACATAAGATAGTAGGATGGTAAATACTGTGTAGGTCGTGGGTGACAGGAATATGGACAGTCAGGGGGCAGTTTGGTAGTTCAGGTGGATTCAAAAAGAAAGACCAATGACCACTAATGATAAACTTTCATATTTACCTTTCTGAAGTAAGCATAGCTGGTGTCATTATTTCCATTTTATAATAGAGAACTATATCCAGTGATTTATATAGAGTAAGAAATAATCTAAGTCTTCTGATTTCTGGAACAATTTGTGTTACTCTGTCATCATAAAGATATCCACTAAAAGGGATACAGAATTAATTAACACATACAGAAATGGTAATTGCATATACATATATACTCAATAAAAGGGATATGGTATTGAATATATATACACAATAACAATTAAGGTGATATAAACTAAAACAATATTCAACAAAATATACAAACAAATCAACAAAAGAGATATAAAATTAATTAAACGAGCTAAATATTTAATTATATATTTAAAAAATAAGTAAAACAGACATTAACCATAACTCTTTGGTTACCCTAAATACATAGTTGTTCAAAATGCCAAACCAATGCATGTATTTTTTACATTATTAATACCTAAAAGATGTATGTGTTTTATCACATCACTGCATAGATCCACTCTACCTCTCTCTTCATTCTTTCTCTATTAATGCTCTTTAAAAGCTGATTCCTCTAAGTTTATTTCCTTCCTGCTAGCTGTACTTCTTGCCCTCCTCTGTTTTTCGCTTTGTGGAGGTCTCTTTAGTAATTATGCCATTCTACTAATTAAGCTCAAGCCTAAAAGCTTTGCTGACTCTTAAATTACATGCCAATTTAGCTTTTAATTCCTTTCTACATATTATGTCTTATATGACCCTGATATAATGACTTCCTGTTTGCATTTCAAACATCTGTTTGAATTTGGATTTTAGCATCGTATACTTTTATTTGTATCTACACAATCACTACCTTATTGTCATCATTTTTTAGCAGCATTCTTTTGTCTACCTCTATTGATGTATACTTGACAAATAAAAATTGTATATATTTAAGGTACACATTGTGTTATTTTGATATGCATATTCATTTTGAAATGCTTATCAAAATCAAGATAATTAGCATATTCATCATCTCACAGAGTTATGGTTTCTTTGTTGTGTGTGTGTAGCGAGAAAGCTTAAGGTCAACTCTCAGCAAATTTAAGTATACGATATGGTATTATTAACTATAATCACCATGCTATACATTAGACCTCCGTAGTGTATTCATCTCACGTAAGTAAACGTTTCCATCCTTTGACCAAAACTTTTCTGTTATTTATTAGGCTTTGAAATTTCTTTTGAAATACAATAAAATTAATTATAATATACATATAATTAAATATACAATTATTCATCCTACAGCTGTAAATCTTTTAATATTCTCTTTTAACTTCAAAAATGCACTATCATAAGGAAGCAGAAATAGTATTAAGTTTCTTTGTGGTTGAGAAGACTAAAATAATTATAATAATGAATTATAACTTTAAAAATCAAATTATGGTGTTCTTTCTTCGTTGTTAGCTTCATTGATCTACCCATTATGCTGCTTTTCTTCCAAGAAGTTGGGAGAAGAAGAACATTTGTGTGGCTAGTTGGAAGATTAATAAAGTATAGTTGGTTATTTATAATCAGGGTTCTTGTTGATTCCCAGATCTATTCCAATAGCTTGTACAATTCAGCAACCATGAGGGATGCTAGTAGAATATTTAATAAAGAAGGTTATATTCAGAATGCACAATATTTTTCTTCTTCCTGACAACATAAGTAGGATTATCCTGAGCAATTAAATATTCACACAAAGGAAGACAAGAAACCCTTGGACAAGACAGTTAAAGATTATGGTATTTTAAGCCTGCAATGGTGGCATGTGTTATTGTTCTTTTGGCTATAATTTGTTCAGGTGTTTTTATCAGGCAAGGGCATCTAAAATGCATTTAAATGGAAGAAGTAGCAAGGTGTGTAAACAGTAGATTTGTAAAACTTCATGACAATGAGAAACAAAAATACGTATTACCAGTATATAAGAAAAAAATAAATGAATGTAATAAAACGAGACAAATGAAATATAATTATATTTCTTGATATTCAAATTGCATGATTTTAGTGTTGAAATAATTAGACTTGAAATAAATGTAATCACTAAAGAAAAGAATTAGGAATCTGGGTTTAGTGATAAATACACTTACTTGGGAAAAATTACCACTCTGAACCAAGCTCTCTGAAAATGTAACCAAGCTCTCTCAATAACTTGAAAAATCTATAGATATTAATGAAAAAGTCCTCTATAAAACTCTACCAGTATACTGCCTTTGTAGCCCAGATACAAAAGCAAAGTTTGGTTTGCTAAGAAATGCAGTAGTCAGGGTAATTAGATTATTTTTAACTCCAGGATACATTTCATCTTGAAATTTCTCTGAATTAGTATTTGGGCCTCTGCTGAAAATAAATTATCCTGCTAGTCCTTTTTAAAGTGTATCAATTTATTTTCATCACAGCCGACTCTATCTGAACCCAAACCTGCAAGGACTAGTGATGTTTCTGAGATGGTTTTCAGAAAATCTTTGTTAAAAGCTAACATGTCCTCTTTAGAACACTTCAACTTTCCTAGTGATAAAAAAAAAAAAAAAAAAAAAATTGAAAAAAATAATTGGACTAGTTTCCTGGGTGTACTTATCGGATCAGTTAAAAGTTTAAATATTATTTGTAGATACAACCTAAGTGGTCTCTTCGTTTGTAATCATCTTAACTTCATCATCTAATTAATCTTGCTTAAGGTCTTCTAACTCTCTTAGAATAACTGAAGACATCAAAAGAGGCACACATAAAGAATTCATCATTAAATACTAACAAAATAAAAGCAAAGCTCAATGTAAATTCCCATTTTGACCTAGAATTTGGTATACCCAAATACTTATCAACCTGATTATTATTATTTCATCAAAATAAAATTAGTTTTTAAGAATATAGTTTATGTTAATGTAAGACTAAAATGTTTGAAGATTTGGGGTAATGCATTAATGTATTAAAAATGCTTTCCAATCAATTCAAGTTTTCTATAACTTTTCCCTAAAGATGACCTCTCTGACCTTTTTCAGGGTTCCACACAGGTAAAAAGGCTGGTGGTACTCACCTACCACGCCAAGCACTAAATTCACCACAGTCCTCCACATAATAGTCTTTGGCTCCCTGGCTCATGGATAAGGAGTATTTTCCTGCTTAGCCATGTTACTGCTCTAGAGCTGCGTATCCATTTCTTGTCCAATCCCATCAGAAACACTGAAAAAATTGCAGAAAGTTAGAGACATATCCAGCCCTTAAGCAGGAAATTGGGGATAGGCTGCAAGAAATAATTGGATAGCCTCGCCTAACAAACTGACTAGTGCAATTTTGACTTCAACATTAACAACCTGTGTGACCATAGGCAAGTTGTATGTCCTCTTTAAGCTTTAGTTTATTTACCTGTCATGTGGGGTAATACTAATAGCCAGCTTATATGTCATTGTTTTGAGGATCAAATGAGATAATGCATCTTACACAGAGGAAGCAAGCAAGCCAATAAATGCCAGTGTTTGATGTTGATGGTGTTACTTTTCCCTACAAGCCATAGAGTATTGAAAAAATATCCTGTTTCACTTAATTACTAGTTTTGTGTCTATGCTGCATTTATTGCAATATACTCTGATTTGTTTAACTTTTAGAGTCAATAAGATAGACAATATCTCTTTGTTATTCAGAAAGGAATTACATAGTCCTGGCATCAACAATAAGAATATAAGAGTTCTTAGAGAAGAATGCAGAACTGTTAAAGTAGCTCTTTATTAAGTGGGAATGAAAATTTCTGACTCCTATCTCTCCCTTTTGTATTTGGTCTTTTGAGACTCTGCAGAGTGAGGGACAATGGCCAAACAAGTCTTCTGCTAAAAGGAGGGAATCAGGAAATCAAGAAGGGAGCTGAAAATAAATACATCAATTCTCAACCAGATGATCTACCTGTCTATTACCCTCTGTGTATTTGTTTTATTCCCCTAGCCTTAGTAAAACAATATGTAAGTGTTCTAGAACAGTACTATACTATGCTGTAAATGCAACTTAATCATTGAGAGATTCCAAAAGTGAAAGTGAAGGAGAAACACAAGGGTTAAGAGTTAAGGATAATTCAGCATCCTTCCTGAATAAAGATAACCTGTTCATTGTCAAATTGAAGAGATTGGGATTTTATTTTGTAAAAATTTTCAGTGCATTTGGAGTAACCTATTTTAATCCTATGGGATACACACAGGCAGTACTCTGTTCAAACTTCTGGTCAAAAGGAAACCTAAACTTGAACACTAAGAACACTTCAACTTTAAAAGTGAAGAAACTCCTGCTGTCTGAAAAGACTTCAGTTTATCAACTCTATCAAGGCCCTGAGGAGTCAGTGGCCTTTAATTTCCTGAGAGGGGAGTTTCCTTATGAGAAGCACTAGAGACACAAACCATACCTGACAAGCAAAAGAAGAGACCAACTGCAGTGGAAATATCTCCAGGTATTTTTGAGTACTTGATCACACCTACTCTATACAAAAAAGGATTTTTACTAGGGTATTAAATGAAAAATTATATAAAGCGTAGAAAACATAAAAATGGAATCCCAAATTTAATTCCACATTATATTTTAATAATGTCAGCCTTAACAATTGAACTGTAGTTTCCTTAATTTGTAAAACAGTGTATCTCATCTATTTGTCAGAAGAAGATATAACACAAAAATTAATGGGAACTTTCTTAAAATCCTTAAATGAGGGCTTTCAGTGACATGTAAGATATTTTTATCTTGCTCCCCTTTCTTAAACTAATATAAAAATTGCAAAACAGAAGAAAATTTCATCTTCAATGAACCAGA
Source organism: Papio anubis (assembly GCF_008728515.1). NCBI lineage: Eukaryota > Metazoa > Chordata > Mammalia > Primates > Cercopithecidae > Papio > Papio anubis. The sequence goes on from NC_044976.1 coordinate 174,797,890, forward strand.
GAAAGAAGCAGATCTTCAAAGAACTTCAGTAAATACTCTGAAATCTATGTTCTGGGAGCTAATTAGATGTTCTGAGTGCCAGAACATAATAAAAATGTGTTTAAAATCATGGTAATGTCTCTGAAAAAACTTCTGTGCAACACAACAGAAAAATAGCAAAAGCCATGTTGAAGAAGAAAACTTGCTGACATAAAATTTCTAGTTGAGACAGAAGCATCAGAAGAAATAAGGTTGATAAATTGAGGAGGATGACTGTCAGTTTTAAAAACAGAGTTTATGGAGCCTTGGTTTTAGCCATGGAGACCCCATGAAAACCAAATTCAAAATTAGACTTATCCTAAAAAAGAAAACAGATATAGAAGATTTTCTGGCCCCACTCATGTCAGTTCCAAATACAATATTTGAAAGCAATTTCTGGCTTTACACCTTCCTGCAATCTTAATAGACACACATGTGTGCACGCGCGCACACACACACACAATTCCTTTTTTTAACTTTTATGTTTAAGTTTTGGGGTACAAGTGAAGGTTTGTTACATAAGTAAACATGTGTCATGAGGGTCTGTTGTATATAATCACCTAGGTATTGAGCCCAGTACTCAATAGTTATCTTTTCTACTCCTTTCCCTCCTCCTGCCTTCCCCCTTCAAATAGATCCTGACTTCTGTTGTTTCCTTCTTCGTGTTCACAAAGTTATTATCATTTAGCTTCCACTTATAAGTGAGAACATGTGGTATTTGGTTATCTATTCCTGTGTTAGTTTGTTTAGGATAATAGCCTCCAACTTCTTCCATGTTCCCACAAAAGACATGATATCTTTCTTTTTCGTGACTTCATAGTAGTCCATAGTGTATATGTACCACATTTTATTTATTCAATCTGTCATTGATGGGCATTAAGATTGATTCTGTCTTTTCTATTGTGAATAGTGCTGCAATTAACATTTGCACGCATGTGTCTTTATGGTAAAATGATACATGTTTCTCTGTGTATATACCCAGTAATGTGATTACTGGGTTGAATGGTAGTTGTGTTTTTTGCTCTTTGAGTTATCACCATAATGATTTCCACAATGGCTGAACTAACTTACACCCCCACAAATAGTGTATAAGTGTTCCCTTTCCTCTGCGACCTCACCAGTATCTGTCATTTTTGACTTTTTATAATAGCTATTCTGAATGGTGTGAGATGGTATCTCCTTGTGGTTTTCATTTGCATTTTTCTTTTTTGTTTTTGTTTTTTTTTACTTTTATTTCATTTTATTTTATTTTAATTGTCATACTTTAAGTTCTAGGGTACATATGCACAATATGCAGGTTTGATACATAGGTATACATGTTCCATGTTGGTTTGCTGCACCCATTAACTAGTCATTTACATTAAGCGTATCTCCTAATGCTACCCTTCCTCCCTTCCCCCACCCCACAACAGGCCCCGGTGTGTGATGTTCCCCTTCCTGTGTCCAAGTGATCTCATTGTTCAATTCCCACCTATGAGTGAGAACATGCGGTGTTTGGTTTTCTGTTCTTGTCATAGTTTGCTGAGAATGATGGTTTCCAGCTGCATTCATGTCCCTACAAAGGACATGAGCTCATCCTTTTTTATGGCTGCATACTATTCCATGATGTATATGTGCCACATTTTCTTAATCTAGTCTGTCATTGATGGACATTTGGGAGACCTAAAACCATAAAAACCCTAGAAGAAAACGTAGGCAATACCATTCAAGACATAGGCATGGGCAAGGACTTCATGTCTAAAACACCAGAAGCAATGGCAGCAAAAGCCAAAATTGACAAATGGGATCTAATTAAACTAAAGAGCTTTGCACAGCAAAAGAAACTACCATCAGAGTGAACAGGCAACCTACACAATGGGAGAAAAATTTTGCAATCTACTCATCTGACAAAGGGCTAATATCCAGAACCTACAAAGAACTCAAACAAATTTACAAGAAAAAAAACAAACAACCCCATCAAAATGTGCACAGAGGAAATGAACAGACACTTCTCAAAAGAAGACATTTATACAGCCAACAGACACATGAAAAAATGCTCATCATCACTAGCTGTCAGAGAAACGCAAATCAAAACCACAATGAGATACCATCTCACACCAGTTAGAATGGCGATCATTAAAAGGTTAGGAAACAACAGGTGCTGGAGAGGATGTGGAGAAATAGGAACACTTTTACACTATTGGTGGGACTGTAAACCAGTTCAACCATTGTGGAAGACAGTGTGGCGATTCCGCAAGGATCTAGAACTAGAAATACCATTTGACCCATCCACCCCATCACTGGGTGTATACCCAAAGGATTATAAATCATACTGCTATAAAGACACATGCACACATGTTTATTGCATTTTTCTAATGATCGGCAATGTTGAGCTTTTTTTCACATGCTTATTGGCCACATGTATGTCTTCTTTTCAGAAGTGTCTGTTCATGTCTTTTGCCCACTTTTTAATGGGGTTGTTTTTCTCTTGTAAATGTATTTAAGTTCCTTACAGATGCTGGATATTAGACCCAAGATGCATAGTTTGCAAATATCTTCTCCCATTGTGTAGGTTGCCTGTTCACTCTGATGGTAGTTTCTTTTGCTGTGCAGAAGCTCTTATGTGATCCCATTTGTCAATATTTGCTTTTGTTGCAATTGCTCTTGTGTCTTTGTTGTGAAATCTTTGCCTGTTTTTATGTCCGGGATGGTATTGCCTCGGTCACACATGTTACTGTTTAGAACATAGCCAACCCTACTAAAAATAAGAAGTAATCAGAAAGAAGAGTATTAAAAGGAGCATTAAATTGCTTTAATTGAAGAAATAAACAAGCAGTTAAGTTAAATAACAAACATTACAACAGAAATGTCTCAAGAGTACTGTAAAATATGATCAGGTGCAGGAACAGAAAAGAGAGTATGATATTGATTGCGAGAGAGCTCAAAATAAAGATAAAATAGCTCTTAAAAGAGAATATAAGGCAAAATAAAATAGAAAATAATCAGAGATCAGCATAAAATTATAAAAATAAAAGATATTATATAAGTTAAAGTCATATTAGAGTAACACAGATACAATATTACAAAACATAAAAATGATAGCTAGACTTGAAAAATGACAGAAAACAAAAGAATGCAAAAGACCAAAGACATTAAAATTATTATAAAGAAGATTCTAGTAAGATAATGAAGAGCGAACAGCAAAATTCAGAATTCTGAGAAAAAAAAAAGAAAGCATAACATTTAAAAATAAATGCTCAAAGACATAACAAACCCTGCATCCTGCAACTGCTACTATTCTAGCAAAATGTAACCCAGAGGTTTTTAACCTAAAGACAGATTTTAGTGACCATGTAGTAGGAGTACAAGATAGTTAGGGAACCAAGATAAGATATAGCAAATATTGAAATCTCCTGCAATAAACTATAACCTTTATAAATACATAATTTTTAATTATAATAAAGACATACCTGCTTACTTACAAATAGTAATTAATGTGTTAATTCTAAGTGTGATTCATGTAATGACCAGAAACAAGTAGTCAGGCAAAAAGGAAGAAAAAGACAGAAATCTTAAACTATACCCATTGTCTGCTGCGATGGAGCTGTGACTAAAGTCACCATTTTGAGTTGAAAACTCTTTTCTCCACTGTAAGGACAAAAGTCATGTCAATAGGAGACATCCACAGCCCAAAATGTGTTAGTGAAAATTTCCTTATGAAATGTGAGCTTTCAGAGATCACCACAAGGTGACATCAGGAATGTGGTGACTGGCCCTCATTTCCCTGAGGAAATATCAGGTAAACAACGTGGTGTATAAAAGAGCTCTATGGGAGTTCCAGAAACCACCTAAGAATCTGCAGCAGCCAAGAGAGCATATAATCTAGAAGAAAAAACCTACAAAATGATTGAAGAATTCAAAAAGTTTTTGCTTACTCATGCCTCATCCTCTCCTTGCCACAACATAGTGTAGTCAAAAGGAAGCTGCCCTAATTTTAGTTACTCCCTTGGGATGGAAGTAAAAAACTGAAGAAATAGGTGGCAGTGTTTTATCTTGTCTGTCAGCTGCCCAGAGTATGGGATTCTGTCTTGCCTGACTCAGAGCTCAAACAGGAATGGTGGCATAGTTAGGATCTCAGATTGCAGGCCTCTGAAAGCAATAGTGGGCTCTATGACATGTAGAAACATTAGGGAGACAGCATAACCGTGGACACTGGGAGCAAGAAATTGCAGAAAGACAAATAGAGTAGAATATCCAAGGCTGTGAGAAGAGGCGGGGATGAGGCATGTAGCAATTTTCAGACATTTAAATACAGCTTTGTATGAGGGCAATATGGGGAACATGGGCATGCATAGGCCCAGGGAAGATACATGTCCAGAAAATTCCTGAGAAGACTTTAAGTCTTTATGCCAGTCTGATTACTGAAGGTCTCTCCCTCATAGAGCTGGTCAGCAAAGATTGGAAGAGGTGACTATTTTTCCAAATGTCCAACTTATAAAAAAAGTCAGTGAACATTCAAAGATACAAGGAAACATGGACCATTAAAAATAATAAGTTTCTATGAATCAACCCTGAAGAAATACATGCTTTAGACTTACTAGACAAAGATATTAAACTAACCATCATAAACATTCTCAGTGAGCTAAAGGAAAAACATGGACACAGAACTAGAAAAATTAGGAAAACAATATATTAACAAATGTGAGTATCAACAGAGATAGAAATTGTAAAAAATAACCAAAAAGAAATTTTGGATTAGAAAAATAATATAATTGAAGTTAAAGTATTACTAAAGGAGATCAACAGCAGACTTGCACAGGCAGAAGAAAAAAAAATAAGTAAACAGGGAGAAAAGTCATGGAAATTATTTAGTCTGAGGATCAAAAAGAAACTGAATGAAGAAAAGTGAACAAAGCCTAAAGGAATCATGGAACAACATCTAACAGATCAATATACATATATGGGATTCTTAGAAAAGAGAAGAAAAATAGAAATAAATCTTATTTAAATAATGACTAAAAATTCAATTTTGAGGTAGAAAATATATATACAAATAAAAGAAAGTAAATAAATTCCAGGTAGGATAAATTCAAAGAGGTGCACAGGGAGAAACAGTATAATCACATTTTAAAAGGCCATTTGTATGTTATCTTTTGAGAAATGCATATTCAGATAATTTGCCCATTTTTAAATTGGATTATATGGTGTTTGGCTCTTGAGTTGTTTGAGTTCATTATATGTTCTGGATATTATTTCCTTGTCAGATGGATAGTTTGCAAATATTCTATCCCATTCTTTAGATTATCTCTTCAGTCTGATGATTGTTACTTTTACTGAACAGGAGCTTTTAAACTTGACATAATCCCATTTCTCTATTTTTGCTTTTGCTGCTTATGTTTATGAGGTCTCACCCAAAAAATTTTTGCCCAGGCCAAGCCTGGCAAGAACTTTTCCAATGTTTTGTTCTAGTAGCTTCGTCGTTTCATGACTTACATTTAGTCTTTAGTTCATTCTGATGTAATGTTTGTGTATAATGAGAGATAGGAATCTAGTTTCATTCTTATGCATATGAAACCAGTTTTGCAACCACCGTTTATTAAAGAGACTTTTTTGCCCAATATGTGTTCTTGATATTTTTGTCAAAAAGAAATTGACTTTATATGTAGACTTATTTCTGGGTTATCTATCTGTTATGTTTGTCTATGTGTCTGTTTTTATTCTAGTACTATGCTATTTTGGTTACTTTAGCTTTGTAGAATATTTTGAAGACAGGTCATGTAAAGCCCTCAGTTTTGTTATTTCTGCACATGACTGATTTGGCTAATCAGGGTCTTTTGTGGTTACCCATGAATTTTAAGGTTAATTTTTTTTTTTATTTCTGTAGAGACAGTCATTGGCATTTTGATAGGAGTTGTGTTGAATCTGTAGATTGTATGTGGTAGTATGGATGTTTAAACAATTAATTCTTCCAAGCCATTAGCATGAAATATCTTTCCATTTGTTTGTGTTCTGCTTAATTTCTTTTATTGTAGAGGTATTTCATCTTTTTTTGAAATTTATTTTGAGGTGAGTTTTTTTGTTTCTTTTGTTTTATTTTTGCTGTTGGAAATGGAATTGTTTTCTTGATTTCTTTTCAGATTGTTCACTGTTGGAATATAGAAATGCTACTGATTTCTGTTTATTGATTTTGTATCATGCAACTTTACTGAATTTGCTATCAAATCAAATAGTTTCTTGGTGGAGTTTAGGTTTTTCCAAATATGAAATCATGTAATCTGCAAAAAAGGAATACTTTTACCTTTTCCTTTCCAATTTGGATGTCCCTGTTATTTATCTTGCCTAATTGCTCTGGCTAGGAGTTCCAGTAATATGTTAAATACAAGTGGTAAAAACGGTCATTCTTATCTTGTCTGAGACCTTAGAGGAAAGGCTTTCAATATTTTGTAATTCATTATGATACTAGCTGTGGGTTTGTCATCCATGGCCTTTATTATGTTGAAGTATATTCTTCCTATATACTGCTTGCTGAGAGTTTTTTTAATCATAATTATGTTGAAATTTATCAAATGTTTTTCCACATCTACTGACATGCTCACATTTTTCTGTCTTTCATTCTGTTGATGTTATGTATCATTTTTATTGATTTGTGTATGTTGAACCATCCTTGCATTCCTAGGATGACTCCCATTTGATCACAACAAGTAGTTTTTTAAGGTGTCGTTGGATTCAGTTTGCTAGTGTTTTTTTGAGAATTTTTGCATTTATATTCATCAGGAATATTGGGCTAGAGTTTTATTTTTTGTTGTGTCCTTGTTTGATTTGAGTATCAAGGTAATGCTAGTCTTACAGAATGATCTTAGGAGGACTTCTTCTTCTCATTTTTTGGAATAGTTTGAGGATAATTGGTATTTATTTTTCTTAAAATTTTTGGTAAAATTCATCAATGAAGCCAACCAGGTATGGGTTCTTCTTTCATAGTTCAATTTTTCTTACTACTTTGATCTCATTATTCATTATTGGTCTGTCCATGATTTCTATTTCTTCATAATACTATCTTGGTAGACTGTATGTGTCCAAGAATTTCTCCATTTGTTTCTAGGCATCCCAATTTGTTGGCATATAATTGTTCATAATAGTTTCCAGTGATTCTTAGTATTGTTCAGTACTGGTTGCACTATCTCCTTTTTCATGTGTGAATCCTACTAAACTAAGCTTCATAAATGAAGGAGAAACAAAGTCTTTCCTAGAGAAACAAACACTAAATAAATTGGTAACCACTAGACGGATCCTACAAGAAATGCCCAAAGGAGTTCAAAATTTGGAAACAAGAGGATGATAGTCATTAACATAAAAACACATGAAAGTGTAAAAGTCACATGTCTTAGCAATTACACAATCAAGACAATAAAGCAACTAAGTAAACATTATAATGATAAAAACAAAACCTCACATGTCAATATTAAGCTTAAAAGTAAATGGACTAAATACTCTACTTAAAAGATAGAGACCGGCAGAATAGATTTTTAAAAATGATCCAATGATACACTGTATACAAGAAACCCACCTAACTGGCCTAACTGGTAAAGACGTTTACAGACTCAAAACAGAGGAAAAAGATAATCCATGCAAACAGAAACCCAAAGTGAACAGGAGTAGCTATATTTATATTAGAAAAAAACAATAAACGGTGCTGGGAATATTGCATAGTCACATGCAGAAGAAGAAAACTAGATCCCTCTCACCACATGCAAAAATTAACTCAAGATATATTAATGACTTAAATGTAAGACATGAAACTATAAAAATCCTAGAAGAGTTGAAAAACTCATCTGGGCATTTGTGGGGCAAAGAATTTATAACTAATCCTCAAAAAGAAATGCAACAAAAACAAAAATAAACAAATAAGACTTAATTGAACTAAAAAGCTTTTGCACCACAAAAGAAATAATCAACAAATTAAACAGACAACCTACAGAATGGGAAAAAATAATTGCAAACAATTCATCTAACAAAGGACTAATATTCAGAATCTACAAGGCAGCCAAATAACTCAATAAGACAAAAACAAACAACCATACTAAAAAGTGGGCAAAGGACATGAACAATCATTTGTGAAGAGCAGATATACAAATGGCTAACAAATTTGTGGAAAAAAAATGTTCAATATCATTAATCATCAGAGTTATGCGAATTAAAACCACAATGAGATACCATCTCACACCAGTCAGAAGGACTACTAAAAAGTCAAAAAAAAAAAAAAAAAATAGATGTTGGCAAGGTCGCAGAGAAAAGCATATTCTTATACACTGTTTGTGGAAATGTAAATTAGTACAACCTTTATGGGAAACAGTATAAAAATGTTTAAGAGAACTAAAAATAGAACAACACTTTGATCCAGCAATCTCAGTACTGCATATCTACCCACAGGAAAATAAATCACTTTATCAAAACAATATCTGCATTTGTATGTTTATAAAAGCACTATTCACAATAGCAAAGTCATGGAATCAACCTGTGTCCATGGATGATTGAATTTAAATGTGGTAGATATATAACATGGACTACTACTCAGCCATGAAAAAGAATGAAATCGTGTCTTTTGTAGCAACATGGATGAATTGAAGCGTATTACTCTTAGACACACGACTCAGAAACAGAAAGTCAGTAACCACATGTTCTTATTTATAAGTGGGAGTTAAACAATGAGTACTCATGGTATCAAACAGAAAAAATATACATTAGAGATTCCAAAAATTGGGAGGGTGAGAGATGAAAAACAACCTTTAGGGTACAATGTACACTATTTGTGTGATGGGTACCCTAAAAGCCCAGACTTCACCACTACACAGTGTATGTATGTAACACAACTGCAGTTATATTCCTAAATCTATAAAAATCAAAAAAAAAAGAAAAGAAAATAGGATGATAAAAATACACACAAATTACCCTTCTACTGTATTCTTCATCTGGCTAGATTTTCTAGTACCCTGTATATTTCACAAGTTTCCACTCATTATGTGAGAGTCAACTTAAAAATACTAGTTTTCCTATTATAAAAGTAATTAAAAATAGTAACATGTGGTTTTTGTAGCAAATTTAGAAAAAAATGGACCAGCAAAATGAAAACGAGTAAAAATAATCTGTAACCTCACTGGCTATATACCTTTTCATTAGCATATAAATATATGTATTTATTATCATGAAAATAAAATACATATTAGATTGGTGCAAAAGTAATTGCTGTTAATATAAACAGTATTTTAAAATCTCTTATTCTCTTTACAGTTTACCATATATATGTTTTTTATCATTGAACACACAAACATCATTTTAATGATATCATTGTATAGACCTATGATTGTCTCTTAAAACAATCCTCTGTCCATCAATGTGATGGAAAAATCTATATATTTGAGCATATATACAAATATCATTTTTTGTGTGACAGAAAGGAAGAAAAAAGACACGTCAATGGCTGCCAGGAAGTTGGATGGAGGGGAAGACGGTTGAATAATTGAAGTAGAGAAGATATTTTATGGTAGGAAAACTATTTTGTATGATACCATATTTGCCGTAGAAATCTCTGCCCACTGGGAATATTTCTCTTCACCACATTTTTAGAGCTTCTTCAGAGTAGGACTGTAAAGAATTGGCTGTCACTTCTAGCTAGTGTCAAGACACTATGCAGATGCATTCATAAATCAGGCCTGAGTTTTTTCTTCTTCTTTAATTAGTCATAGGTAACTTTGACTTTGTATGGGACCAAAGGTATGAGTTGAAGAAAAACCAGCACAGCAGAGGAAGCGGATATGAAGTCTGAACCACCTACCAGTGCTATTTACTCATTTCTTCTGATCCTGCTCAGTCTCTGTCTTTTACATACCATTTCCATTTTACAGCAGAATGCTGCTATGCACATTCAATTTTATGGTTGGGTAGATCAGATAATATTCAGTTCATAATGGGCAATTGGGGGTGCATAGTCACTTTGTGTTCCAGTAGCAAACCAAGAACTGCTTTTCATGAACAAAATTTATTGTCAGAATAGGATATGGCCTTCCTGCAAATGCCTCAGACACTGGGCTATTATTCTCATATTGACTTCTGCTAGACAGCATCTACAGACACTTGAAACTTCCAGTCCATAATGCCCAAGTGTCAGAGTAACTTATATTGCAGCCATATCTCATGCACACCTATTTCTTGCTCTGAGACGTATAAAAACCAGCAGCCTTATAAAACATCCAGAAAATAGGTCAGAGTCATATGACAAATATTCTGTGCATTGTCTCTAAAATCCAAAGAGGTCCATCAAGTATTGTATTTATTTTCCATTAACGTACATTTTGAAAGAGTATCTCAACATGCTGAAGACCACTGGGCCCTTACAAACCACAGTTGTCCCATGGCCCTGCATTTTCACAGAAATTATGTCTCCATCTCTTGCACATGTGCTTTACAAGCATCTAGGATGTTTGCTCTTTCCTGTCCACCAGTTATAAATGAAGTAATATCATAAATGTAATGAACCAATGTATTGTTCTACTGAATATAATGATAATCAAGATAGCACTTAACCATATTATGACAGAAAGCCAGAGAACTAACATAGCCTCAAGATAAGACAATAAAGGAGACTTGTATCTGCCCCATTAATACAAAATACATCTGATTTTCTTTAGTGATAGGTATGGGATAAATACAAAGCATTTTAGGATTTATACACTAGGCATCAAGGCTAATGTTGATTGGCTCTAGTAAGAATATCACATCTGGAACCAGGAATATTGACCCTACTACCTGATTAAACTGTTTTAAAATATAGGCAGTCTTCATCACTCATTGCTGAAGCAGAGGCCAAAAGGCAAGGTGAATGAATTTGTGATTGGAAACACCAGTCCTGCATAATCTAATCAATCCCCCTTGAGATGTGGTATTTATTTATCTGTAGCAGAGATGGTTCCAGAAACTTCCACTTAACAATTCATGTTATAATAGTTCCACATTCAAAAATTAGGGAAACAATGTGTGTATTTTACTAGGCACCCAGCACATCTTTTTCCACGAAATATTCTGGACCTGAAGAATAATCAGAAGCTGAGACAATAGTTCTACTGAACTTTCCAAGAGAAGAAAAAGGACTTAAGTCAGTAATTCTTCTATAGCCTCACCTCTATAAGCCCACAGTCAGACTGACATACCATATTTGCATTTTGGTTTCCAGGTATTAGCAACAGTTCAGAGCCAGTATCTAACACTGCCAAAAGTTCTGTGTATTTTCTTTTCCCCAGTGCACAATTTCCCTGGTAAATAGCTTCAAATCACCACTAGAAATCCTTATGGGGCAATTCATGATTTATACATGTAGCCACATTCCAGAAGCCCTCAATATCTCTCTCTGCTCTGAGACTCTCTCTCTCTCTCTCTCTCAATCTCTCTCTCCCTCTCTCACTCTCTCTCTCCCTCTCTCTCTCTCTCTATCTCTCTGAAAAAGTAACATCCGCATAATGTTACTGTCTTAATCCATTTTGTGTTGCTATAAAAGAATATTTAAGGATGAGTAATTTATAAATAAAAGAGGTTTATTTAGCTTATGGTTCTGCTGGCTGGAAGGTTCGAAATTGAGCACCTGGTGAGGACCTTACATGGTAAGAAAGGAAGAAAAAGAGGTGGGGGTAATGCCAGGCCCTTTGTTACAACCATCTCTCACAGGATTTAATAGAGTGAGAACTCACTTGCCTCCAATTAGGGAGGGCACTAATCTATTCATGATGGATCCACCCTCAAGAGCCAAACACCTACCACAGGCCTCACTTCCCAACACCACAATGGGGATCCAATTTCATCATGAGATTTGTTGGGGACAAACATCATATCTAAACTATAGTAGTTACCAAAAAGAAAAAAGATAACGAGAATCAGAACGTTTTGACTAATAAAAATGTTCCTACATAAAAACATGAGACAATAGAAATCTGTAACATTGCACCCCAATTTAAATTAATTATCTTAACAAGCATTTTAAAATATGAATTAAAGCATTTCAAATCAGAAAATAAAAAACTCAGAACAGACACAGATATTAAAAGTTATATTATAAAAGGAGAGCTGATTCAACCTGAAAGAACCTTAAGAAAAATTCAAAATTATCACAGAAATGAAGTCTTGATTACCACATGCTCATAAGAGAATAGATTTAGCTGATAGTATAAAAGGGAACTTGAATACATAAACAAAAACAATCAAGTTAATGAAAATTAAAAAATAAAGAAATACATCTTAAAAATTATCAATGAGAAAGTGATCAATAAAGAAGCTAAGCAAAGAAATTCAGCATACACTCCATTAGAATGCCCAAATAAAAACAAAACATAAGGCAACTTTAGTTTAAAATGTAATCTAAGATTTTCTGAAAACGAAAGAAGGTCTGATTTATGTATTAAAGGTGAACATGCCAACCTGCATTCAAGAAAGTTAGAAGTTTCTCTCTTTTAGTTAATTGGTGCAAAAATCAACATTCATTTACACTGTTTGTGACAGTGCCAAAATAGTGGAATCCCTTTCAAAGAGAATTTGGTAATATCTAGAAAAGCTACCTATGCATTTACTTTTTGATCCAGAAATAACATTGCTAGAAACTTACCTTAAAGACACATATCTGACAATGTATAACAAACATGTTATATGGTTGTTAAAGCAACATTTTAGTAGCAAAATATATCTTCAAAAAACGCCCACTTATTAAAATAAAAGATTATTGAGTGTACTATAGTACATCCACAAAATGAAGTTTTATGCAGCCATGAAAAAGAATAGAGAAAATTTCTACAAACTGATAGGGAACGATTTTTAAAATACATTATTGAGCCAGGTGTGGTGGTGAGAGATGACATGCTAGCAGCCCTCGCTGTTGGCACCTCCTCAACCTTGGCGTCCACTCTGGCGGCACTTGAGGAGCCCTTCAGCCCGCCACAGCACTGTGGTACCCCCTCTCTGGGTTGGCCGAGGCCGGAGCTGGCTCCCTCTGCTTGCTGGGAGGGGTGGAGGGAGAGGCGTAGGTGGGAACCGGGCTGCGTGTGGTACTTGTGGGCCAGCGTGAGTTCCGCGTGAGCATGGGCTCGGTGGGCTCTGCACTCAGAGCCGCCAGCCCCAGGCAGTGTGGGGCTTAGCACCCAGGCCAGCAGCTGAGCTGCAGAGGGTGCACCAGGTCCCCCAGCAGTGCCGGCCTGCCAGCGCTGCACTCGAATTCCCCACGGGGCCTCAGCTGCCTCTTCCACGTGAGGCAGGGTTTGGGACCTGCAGCCTGCCATGCGCAAGCCTCCCACCCCAGCACTGTGGGCTCCTGCATGACGGGAGCCTCCCCTTCCAGCGCTGCCCCCGGCACCCCCTGTGCCATGGTGCCCGGTCCCATTGACCGCCAAAGGGCTGAGGAGTGTGGGCGTTGCATGGGACTGGCAGGCAGCTGCGCCTGCAGCCCCAGTACAGGATCCACTAGGTGGAGCCAGCTGGGCTCCTGAGTCTAGTGGGGATTTGGAGAACCTTTATGTCTAGCTAAGGGATTGTAAATACACCAATCAACACCCTGTGTCTAGCTCAAGGTTTGTAAACACACCAATCAGTACTCTGTATCTAGTTAACCTAGTGGGGACTTGGAGAACTTTCCTGTCTAGCACTCTGTGTCTAGCTAAAGGATTGTAAACACACCAATCAGCACTCTGTGTCTAGCTCAGGGAACGTAAATGCACCAATCAGCACTCTGTCAAAATGGACCAATCAGCTCTCTGTAAAATGGACCAGTCAGTTCTCTGTAAAATGGACCAATCAGCAGAATGTGGGTGGGGTCAGATAAGGGAATAAAAGCAGGTTGCCCAGTCACTACTGGCAACCTGATCAGGTCCCCTTCCACAGGGTGGAAACTTTGTTCTTTTGCTCTTTGCAATAAATCTTGTTGCTGCTTACTCTTTGGGTCCACATCACCTTTATGAGCTGTAACACTCACGACGAAGGTCTGCAGCTTCACTCCTGAGACCAGCAAGACCATGAACCCACACGAAGGAAGAAACTCCAAACACATCCGAACATCAGAAGGAACAAACTCCGGACACGTCATCTTTAAGAACTGTAACACTCACTGTGAGGGTCCGTGGCTTCATTCTTGAAGTCAGTGAGACCAAGAATCCACCAATTCCGGACACAGTGGCACACATCTTTAATCCTAGCTCATTGGTAGGCTGAGATGGGAGAATCACATGAGGCCAGAAGTTACAGTCCACCTTAAGGAAAATTCCATCTATAGCAAGAGCTCATCTCAAGAAAATAACAGAATAAAAATGCATATAGTTAAATTTTAAAATCAAGGTACAAAGTAGAATGTATAGAGTGCTACTCTTTGTGTAAGAAAGAGGAGAGAATAATATTTTAATGTATTGCTTATTTTTGCAAATTGAAGCTCTATGAGGATAAATCAAAAATGTAACAAAAAACAGTAAACTGTATAAGATGTGAGATTAAGAAGGAACAGGGTGTAAGCCGTAGAGATATGAGTGAAAGTTCTCTGAGTATACATTTTTTATTTTTATAATTTCAAACCATGTATGTTTTACATTTTAAAAAACAAAAGTACATAAAAGAATTTTAAAAATTATAAAATTGAATATAAAGAAAAAATTAAAACTGTACACCAAAATAAGAATATACAAACAAATTTAAATCAAGAAACTTATAAACTAATATTCTGAAGCATTCTCAGGACAAATAGAACTGCAAAAAAGAGAAAGTCTTGAACTTTGTAGACTTGGAGGCGATATAGAAGTTATCCAACAAAAGAAAAGAAGAAAGGGCATTCCAGGAAACATTAAATCATTAATCAAAGAGTCAAACATTTATAGAATTCTTATTTTGTGCATTGTCTTGTATAATAGGGTAGCAAATAGTAATGTTATAATACTTCTAAGACTAAAAAATGTATCCAAATTGGACAAGAGAAAGACAAATTGTCTTTGCAGATTTCATGATTATATGAATATTATATGAAAATATATAATAATGATTATATATAATTATATCATTATTATATATATATTTCCAGCCAAAAAAAACTATTAGAACTGATAAACACATTCATCAAAGTTGCAAGGTATAAAACTGACATATCAAAATAAATCAAGTTTCTATATACCAAAAGCAAACTAGTTAAAAGGAAAATCAAGAAAGCAACCCTATTTATAATATCCACAGAAAAATACCTAAGAATAAATGTAACCAGGGAGGTGAAAGACCTCTATAATGAAAATTGGAAAACACTGATGAAAGAAATTGAAAAGGATTCAGACAAATGGAAATATCCCATACTCATGGAGTGGAAGAATTAATATTGATAAAATGCCCATACTACCCAAAACGATCTAGAGATTTAATGCTATTCCTATCAAAATACAAATGACATTTTTCACAGAAATAGAAATAACAATCCTAAAATTCATATGGAATCACAAAAGATCTCAAATAGCCCAACCGATCCTGAGCAAAAAGAACAAAGCTGGAGGCATGACACTACCTGACTTCAAAATACATTACAAAGTTATAATAATCAAAACAGCATGATACTCATGAAAACAGACACATAGACCAACGGACAGAATAAAGAATCCCCAAAATAAATCCACGTATTTACAGCCAATTGATTTTCAGTAGAGGCATCAAGAACATGCAATGGGAAAAAGTCTCTTTAATAATGATGCTGGAAAACTGGATATCCACATGCAGAAAAATGAAACTGGACTCCTATCTCTTACCTTAGACAAAAATCCAATAAAAATTGATTAAAGACTTAAATGCAAGATCCAAAAACTTAAAACTGTTAGAAAACATAGGGGAATTTCTTCAGGATGTTTATTTAGGCAAACATTTTAAGGCTAACACTTCAAAAGCACAAGCGACAAAGATATAAATAGACACATGGTACTATATTGAAATCAAAAATCTCTGCACAGCAAAAAGAACAACACAATGAAGAGATAACTTGCAGTATGGGAGAAAATACTTGCAAACTATTTATCTGACAAGGAACTAGTATCCAGAATATATAAAGAACTCAAAACAACTCAACAGCAAGCAAACTAATGATACAATTAAAAACTGTACAAAGGAACTGAATAGACATATCTCAAAAGAAGATATGCAAATAGCTAGCAGGAATATTAAACAAAATGCTTGATATTACTAATCATCAGGGAAATGTAAATCAAAACCAAAATGAGATATCTTACCCCAGTTAGGATGTCTGTTATTAAAAAGACAAAAAGTAACAAATGCTGGTTAGGGTCCAGAAAAAAAAATTCACACACTTTTTATGGGAATGTAAATTAGTACTGTTACTATGGAAAAGATTATGAAAGTTTCTCAAAAAATAAAAACAGAAGTACCATATAATACAGCAATGACACTACTGGGTATATATCCAAAGGAAAGGAAATCAGTATGCAAACAGGGTACCTGCACCCCCATGTTTATTGCAGCACTATTCACAATAGCTAAGATGTAAAAATCAATCTAAATATCCATAAACAGATGAATGGATAAAGGAAATGTGAGATATATATATATATATATACACACACACACACACCATTTTATGGTTTAATTGTATACCATTGTGTGTGTGTGTGTGTGTGTGTGTGTGTGTATAGAGAGAGAGAGAGAGAGAGAGAGAGAGAAAGGGAGAGAGTCATAAAAAGGAATGAAATCCTGTGTTTGTGACAACATGGATGAGCTGGAATATATAAGTGAGGTAAGACAGGTACAGAAAGATAAATATTGCACATTCTCATTCATATGTGGGAGATGAAAAAAAATGAGTTCATGGAAGTAAAGAATCAAATAGTGGGTATTAGAGGCTGTGAAGAGTATTTAGGAGGGGAGAATGAGGAGAGGTTGGTTAACAGATAAAAAATTACTGGTAGATAGGAGGAATGAGTTCTGGTGTTCAACAACAGAAGGATAAATATGGTTATAATGTATTGTATATTTCCAAAAAACTAGAAGAGAGGGTTTTGAGTGTTCACAACTCAAAGAAATGATAAATGTTGGCCTGTGAGTCTGTTTTGAGGTGATGGATGTGCTAATTACCATGCTTATAGAAATATCACACTGTATTCCAAAAATATGTACAATCACTGTGTCACCTAAAAATAAAAGGGGTAATAATGGAAAGAAAATGCATTAATATACAGCCTCTTGATTGTGGAAATAATAAGCAGACTAACTAATGTAACAAGACTTAGGGACCGAATAATTAATTAGGCTGAAATTGATTAAGGAAAAGGGGATAAAAATCTGTCTGTGATAATTCAGGCTTCAATGAAACTTAAAAAAGAAGAAGAGGCCGGGCGCGGTGGCTCAAGCCTGTAATCCCAGCACTTTGGGAGGCCGAGACGGGCGGATCACAAGGTCAGCAGATCGAGACCATCCTGGCTAACACGGTGAAACCCCGTCTCTACTAAAAAAATACAAAAAACTAGCCGGGCGAGGTGGCGGGCGCCTGTAGTCCCAGCTACTCGGGAGGCTGAGGTAGGAGAATGGCATGAACCCGGGAGGCGGAGCTTGCAGTGAGCTGAGATCCGGCCACTGCACTCCAGCCTGGGCGACAGAGTGAGACTCCGTCTCAAAAAAAAAAAAAAAAAAAAAAAAGAAGAAGAAGAAAGAAGAAAAACATTCTTTGGTTCCATTATTGGTTGGACAGCATTATATGGACTTGTCTACAGAATGTTCAGCAATTTAGATTTTTTCTTGTGGTTTGGTTGGCCTTTGTGTGTGTGTGGTTTTTCCTTCCTCTTTAATAATAGGATAGTAAATTCCAACTGTTAAGAACTCATTAGGGGTCTGCTAAATTCAGGCAGCAACCTTTCATGAAAGCTGTTCTTGCCATAATTGTCGTGAAATGTTACTGTTATCACCTCATGCCCAAGCCAGCTGTTGTTGAGACACCACTGAGTTTTAAGGTACATCAAATATGTAAAACACAACTGAGATCCAAGGGCAAATGATATTATGAAGGCAATTGTGCTGTACACATTGTAGCACTATATCAAGGGTATATATTTATTTTATAGCTGTTGGCATGTTTCTTAGACCTTTTAAATTTGGTAACTATTTACACATTGCAACAGTTTAGAGATATTAAGCATTTTTATAGTTAAAAGTCCCCAAATGTTTACATCATAAACATTGTGCAATACTATGGTTGTAATCATAAAATTAATTTGATAATTAAGTAGTCAACTTTAGTACAATAATGTCAAGCCCAAATTATAAATATTCTCATTAGTCTTTTAAATTGGTGCTTCATTAAGCATCATGAAAAATCTGAACAAACTAACATTGTAATGTAAAGCCAATAGGAATTTCTGACCTTTCCTTCCTACCAGTTCTGACATGGCTTCATATATTAACAAGCCTCTTTTAAACATACAAGTGTTTAAAGGGAAAATGATATATAGAAAACTTGAGGAAAATGATTAGAGAATTACTGAAGTAGAGCAATTAGGTTTGCAGCTGCTGAGCATTTAAAACCAGATTTTATTTTTGTCAGTAATTGTTTTTCTCAGATATAAAACATTTATTTGTCGGAACACATTTGAATTTATACAATGTTCAGCACCTGATTTTCTATGTGTGAATTTATCTTCTCTTCCATTGTTAAGTATCTTGAATGTGCCAGATATGCCTACTGCCTCTTTCTCTTGCTTATTATCTCACCATTGACTAGACACTCCTTTTTCATTACTTAGCTATGAACTTTTCAAAATACTCTCCCTTCCTCTTTTAGCAAGCTAGTAATCATCTGTTATCAGCTGTAAGAGAATTATATTAATCTGCTCTCTCCCTAAACCATGTTCAAACTTAATCACATGCTCCATCTCAAATATCTATTCCCTTATGGTGTTTATGATGCTATACCATTCTGAGTCAACTATTTTTTATTTCTCTATCTAATATCATAAGAATAAATAATTGCAGATATGTAACTTGCTGTATATTTGCTCTAAAGCCCTCCGTTCCTAAGGCTTTGTGTGAGGAAAGATGAGGGTGAATATTACTAAAAACCAGACCTTTGTTCAGCTTTGGGTTTCATAGTTGACTTCCTGGCCTTCTTTAGCAAGATAGTAATCATAAGAACCTGGCTTTGTCAGAAAAGGAAAACGATTTCTTAGTGCATTCACTCTTAAGATAACAAGTGATAGGCCTGAATGATGAGACCACTGATGTAAGGTAGGTGAGTCCCAGCAAAAAGTGGAAGGGAGAGTATTGTGGGAGAAATTGGGTCAAAGTAGATATGTATGGGAGGTGTTCTCTATATAATCTAGCAAAAATGTGGAACCAATCCAAATGCCCATACACACACACACACACACACACATACATGCGCGTGCGTATATGATGGAATACTACTCAGCCATAAAAAGGGATGAATTAATGGCATTCACAGCAACCTGGATGGGATTGGAGACTATTATTCTAAGTGAAGTAACTCATGAATGGAAATGTAAACATCGTATGTTCTCACTCATAAGTGGAAGCTAAGCTATGAGGGTGTGAAGGCATAAGAATGACACAATAGACTTTGGGAACTCAATGGGAAAGTGTAGGAAGGGGACAAGGGATAAAACGCTGCTAATTGAGTGCAGTGTATACTGCTTGGGTGATGGGTGCAACAAAATCTCACAAATCATCACTAAATAACTTGCTCATGTAATCAAATACCAACTGTTCCAAAATAACCTATGGAAATAAAAAAACTTTAAAAAATATAAAGACGTGTATAAAGTAAAGAAATAACAACAAAAAAGAAAAAGCAAAGTAGCAATGAGCTTGGAGGCAGTATGCACAGTTGTTGAAATGAGGATCTAATCTTAGCCCCACTACTCATTACACCCATGGCCTGAGTCAAATTTTTCTGAGATTCAGTTTCCTCATTATCAATCCCATGATTATCCATGATATTAGTTATAGTAATACCTACCTTTTAAGTTGTTTTCTTATAGACGGTTGTAAACATTAAGTGCCAAAGCAATTGAATATAAAGAGCTTAAAACCATGCCTGGTAGACAATACATGCTCTGATAGTGTTCATCAAGTGTATTTATGTCTACATCTTTCCCTTTTCTGGGCCCGATTCCTAGGGAAAGGGGGTTTCTTAGATAAGTTTTTCCACAATTAAGACTCTGGGGAACTGCTTCAGAGGTTGCCACTCCAGAATAATCTTGGCAGGATAGCATGGTTATCTGAGGGAGGACTGACTTTAGCTTCCTCTGTTGAGATGCTCTTGGTCCCAGGCATGGCACCTAAAGGATCATAGAGAGTTATTCCTCAGTATCCTTGGAGAATTGGTTCTAAGACCCCTGAAGTTACCAAAATCTATGGATGCTCAAGTGCCTTATATAAAATGGCATAGGATTTGCATATAACCTACACACATCTTCTCATATACTTTAAATCATCTCCAGATTATGTCTAATATCGAATGTAAAGGCTATGCAAATAATTTTTATGCTGTATTGTTTCATATTTATATTACTGTTTATTCTTGTATTACCATTATTTTATTTTTAAAAATATTTTTGACCTGAGGCTGATTGAATCTGCAGGATACAGAAGGCCAACTGTACACTGAAAGGTGATGGCATGAAAGTGAGCTGAAGTATTGGCTGGGCTACTGGCTCCAGGAGAGTCACAACCTTAAGGGTAAAATAGTTCTCATTCGAGATCACAACCAACCTCAGGGTGTCCACAACATGAGCAAGAGCCAAAGACAGGCAGTAAGAAAGATGGCTAGCTAGTTTTTGCCCCTTCTACAAGAAAAAATAGGTCACAAGTTACATTGTCTCCAGGTTAGAGGGCAAAGCAGAGTGTTTGGAACTATGGACTGTTAGATGCATGTGAGAATATTAGTATTGGAGAGAAAACAAAGGGAACAAGTGACCTTATTCATATCAAATAGCGAATTCTCAGAGGTCAAGCCCTATGCCCCCATCAGGTTCTCAGAATCCTGGATGCAGAATCAATCCAGCAGAAACTAAAAAATATTTTATTGGTGAATTCATGGGACCAAGATTAAAGACTTAAATATATTGACATTGATTGTTACCAACACTACCACCACCAGAACAACAAAAAGCCTAGTCAGAGTAGTCTTTAACAAGATTATATTGAGAACACCGTCTCTCTCACACACACACACACACACACCCCTACCCATGACTCTCAGTCAACTCTTTTCAGACTTTTAAATATGAGAAAACAATAAAGTATAATCAAACAACTTAAGAAAGCATATAACATGTAAATTATAGAGGAGCCTGAACAAGCAACTAAGCAAAAAACATAATTAATCTTAGAGGACAAGGAATTATATTCAAAAGAAGGAGCAGAGCATTAGGATTAGCATTATCAGTGAGACAAGACATGGCAATTTATCCATTTCACAGGATAGGGTGATTTAAAGAAACAAACATTAAGAGAATAAGGAAAAGCTTTTGCAATTTAAAATTATCATAATAGAAAATAAAATTCTGGGCCAGGTTTGGTGGCTCACACCTGTAATCCCAGCACTTTGGGAGGCCGAGGCAGGCAGATCACGAGGTAAGGAGATTGAGACCATCCTGGCTAATAAGGTGAAACCCCGTCTCTACTAAAAATACAAAAATTACCCTGTAGTCCCAGCTACTCGGGAGGCTGAGGCGGGAGAATGGCGTGAACTTGGGAGGTGGAGCTTGCAGTGAGCCCAGATTGCACCACTGCATCCCAGCCTAGGCAACAGAGCGAGACTCCATTAAAAAAAAAAAAAAAAAAAAAAAAAAAAAAAAAAATCCGATAAGTGGTTAGGAAGATAAAATTGAGAAAATTTCCCAGAAATGAAATTTAAAAATCAAGTAGATGAAAAAGAAAGAAGTACAATAGTCCGAGGAGTTCTTGAAAGACAGAAAAGAAATAATCAAGAAGGGATTTTTATCAGAGAAAGAATTTGAGAAACTTTTATAGAACTACAGTTACCAGGGTGAGTGCCTAGCATGATGAATGGCAATAGATCTACACATTGCAGATTTTCTAAACACCAATGATAAAATGAGAGTATATAAGTTTATAGAGAGAGATTTATAAAAACACAGATCATATATAAAGTATTAAGAATCAGAATGAGTCCAATTGCAGCATTAGAATAACAGAGATATTGGTGTTTCAAATTATGAAGAAAATTCTATACCAAATAAAGGCAAATGTCAAATAATACTTTAAAGCACGCACAGTTCTTGAGAAAATTATCTCCTATACATCTTTTCTTAAAACACCACCAAAGGTGCGTTCTTCCAGAACTAGAACACAGACAAGAAAGCAAAAGACATGGACTACATAAAGAGGAGAGCAAACAAGGATATTCCATTGAATTTCCCAGACTGATAGAAGAGAAAGAGCCCAAAACTGACGAAGGCACATCAATGATATATAGGGTTATGGGCCCACATTAGTACCCAGTGAATCAAGAAACAGATCTGATGAGGGCTATTCTTGCCAAGGTCCCCTTTGCCATTGTAGGTACTAGCTTTGTAACCTCAGAACAAAATGCCATGGTAAGCTTGACTCAAATTCATATCTTCACTTGGCATATCTAACCTTTTGTTAACGAAGTTCCTACTCTGTTGTTTATATCCTGTTGCTTGGATCAGTTCATGGCTCTCATTTCTCCTGCACGGATGTCTGCTCTGAGCTATACTGAAGAGCAGGAGGTAGGACATTGGAGCTTAGAAGCAGGAGACTCCATATTACCTATGAAATTTCAATACTATGCCCATATTCTAGGCCTGTCATATGTCCCAGTTTTGCTAAGCTATATGTTTCTCAGAACCCTTTTATGTCCTTACCCACTGACTTTCCAAGAATTTCTTTGAAACTTTCAAAAGAGATGAAGTCAGACTATGATCCAGAGACTCTGTTCAGCTTACCTTCTCGTGGACTCTTTTAGAAGTCTTTTAATAGCTGTGATACTGTCATTCTCTTTTGCAACTAGGTTTGTCTTTGTCATATGTTTTTCAAAATTAACCATTATGCTATTAAGGATATGCACATAGTTAGAAACAGTACAAAGAAAAGAGGGAGACAGATGGCAATATGATTAAACAAGGGCACATAGGAGCCCCTGAAATACAGGCAATTAACTATGTTTTATCCTGGGTAGGTAGGATGTTAAGTAGATTACCACTTTTGCTACTACTATTAATTTGTAAACTGCATATAGGACATGTGATACATTTCAAAAGTAGATAATGTCAACAGCATCAACCAATAAGAAAGAAAAAAAGGAAGGAAAGAAGGAAAGTGGAAGGAAGGAAGGAAGGGAGGGAGGGAAGGAGGAAGGAAGGAAGAAAGGAAGGAAGGAAAATAAAAGCAGTGTTAACATTGTTATTCATTCTTTCTCTTGTTTAGTTAATATATATGTGTTTACTGTGCATCAATTACAAATAGATTATTGATGACCCTCTCTATCCAGCATCTTGGAAACTTTACCTTGCTATGTTTTGGTTATGTTATTAAAATTTACATTAACCTGATTGAATGCAGAGTAAGGCCATCTTTTAACATTTTGGTAGAGAACATAGTATATAATTTTCTCTTACACTTTTATGTTTCCAAGGATATAAATATATGGAGAAGGTTTACTTACAGTTTCCATATCCAGGAACTTAAAATACCTACATATTTAATTTTCAAATACATTCAATGGAGTCTTTATACTTGTTCCTGAGGGAAGAAGAGAGAGAAATCCAGTCACAGCCTGATTAACCACTATATATGTTTAATGCTTATAATTTATCTGTTTTATATAATTTATCTATATTAATATTAAAGGTAGTTGAAACATATATGTTGTAACTAAGTTTTAGTTAGTACATTAAAAAATCCTCCTAAATGCTTTTAAAAATATATCAATGATTTAATTGGATAAAATATTTCTATCTTTTAAGTGCAAATGACCATAGAAGTAAATCAACAATTCAGTATAAATTTATATAATGTATATTTCTTCTAACATGGGATCAGCAAATTATGGCCTAATCATTACCATTATTGTCTAATATTAACTGACATCCAGTATATACCACATAGTGTGCCAAGGTATTGATATGTATTCTAATTAATCCAAAAATAAACTTCAAAGGGTGGATATTTTAATTTTTTTCAGAGAAAAAAATAGAGACCCAGAAACATTACATTACCTACTCAAATCATAAGAATAAGGCAATAACAAGAACATGAGTTTCTGATTAGATCTGGTTGATTTTAAAACCTGTTCTCCTTATAGGAGAAACAAAAGAAATAAAAAAATAATTTCCCGCATGGTATGTGTCTTGTGTTACTATAAAGGAATACCTGAAGCTTGGTAATTTATTTTTGTTTATTTATTTATTAAAAAAAAAAAGGCTTATTTGGCTCATGGTTCCTCAGGCTACACAAAAAGCCTGGAACCAACATTTGCTTCCAGTGAGGGCATCAGGCTGCTTCTACTCATGGGAAAAGATGAAGGAGAGCCAGCATGCAGAGGTCACATGACAAGAGAGTGGAAGCAAAAGTGCGACAGGGGGAAGTGACAGGCTCTTTTAAATGACTAGCTCTCAAGAGAACTATTACGGGAACTAGTAGAGTAAGAACTAGTACCTACAATGGCAAAGGGGACCTTGGCGAGAATAGCCCTCATCAGATCTGCTTCTTGATTCACTGGGTACTAATGTGGGCCCATAACACTGTATATCATTGATATGCCTCTCTCAGTTTTGGGCTCTTTCTCCTCTCTTCGTCTGGGAAATTCAACGGAATATCCTTGTTTGCTCTCCTCTTTATGTAGTAAAGAGTAAGAATTACTGTGAGGACAGCACCAAGCTATTCATGAGGAATCCACTCCCATGACTCGGCCACATCCCCCCAGGCCCCAACTCCAACACTGGTGATTAATAACCACATAAGACTTGGTGGGGTCAAACAAACCATATCCAAACCATAGCAGTGTGGTCAGGTTAATAAGCCGTAATTAGGAGCTCAGATAGCATCAGAATCCTGTGTGTGCCAGGAAAAATTGACACACATACACACACACACGAAACATTCTTAAGAAGTAGGGAGGATAGAAAAGCAACTTACAGAAACTATACAACTAGACTTTCAGTTTCTGGTTGTGCATATAAGGAGCTGCCACTCTGCCCAAACAAAAAGTAGATGAAGAGACTGAAAAATCAACAATTCTCTCACTTGTAAGAGAGGTGAGAACACAGGGCAATCCATTGCCCTCAAGATATGAGAGAGAAACAGGTGATGAACACAGGAAGTTACGGCTTACTAAAGCAGAGACTCACAGAAATACCAAGAGAACTAGTTCAAGGATAGAAAAACCTTAACTGTAACAGACAAATTTCCGGAGGCTCAGTGTGCACAAGTCTGAGGGTTAAAAATTCCAGGAGAATCAAGTTATGGGGGCAGGTGGAGGTGTGCAAACTTTTGTGAGTTGTACTTTCAGGAGCTGAGCCGGGTTCTCAAAATAAACAGAAGAAAAGAAATAATAAAAATTAGACCAGGAATCAGTAAAACTGAAAACAGAAAATCAATAAAGAAAGTCAATAAAAACAAAAGCTGGTTCTTTGAAAAGATCTATAAAATTGATAAGCATCTGGCTATGCTAATTAGGAAAGAGAGAAAGAGGACAAAAATTAATAATATCAAACATAAGAGAGAGAACATCACCACACGGTTAAAATCAGAAATGAAAAAGGGAACATCACTAGGCTTTCCATGGACACAAAAAGGATAACATAGGAATACAATGAACAACTCTATGCCCACAAATTTGTTAACCTAGATAAAATAAACAAGTTTGTTGTGGAAAACAATCTTCTAAAACTCACATAAGAAGAAATACACAACCTTAGTAGGCCTATGTCTATTAAAGAAATTGAATCAATAATTAATAACCTTCCAAAATGGAAAGCACAAACTTCGGATCTGTTTATTGGTAAATTTTACCAAACATTTAAAAAATAAATTATACCAATTCTTGACCATCTCTTCCAGAAGACAGAAGCAGAGGGAATATTTCCTAACTCATTCTATGAGTCCAGTATTATTCTAATAACAAAAACTGACAAAGGCCTTGGAAGCAATAAAACTACAGACCAATATTTGTCATGAACATAGATGCAAAAGTCTTCAACAAAATAATAGTTTTGAATCCCACAAATGTATTAAATTGTAAGTAAATTGAACCTGACAATGTATTAAAAAATGCCAGGATCAATCAATATAAGTACAGAAATATATACATTTGTCTCAGGTATGCAAGACTGCTTCAATACTTGAAAATCAGTTAATACAATTCATTATACATACAGGTTACAAAAGAATAACCACATGATCATATCAACAAATGCAGAAAAAGCATTTGACAAAATCTAGTAGCCATTAATAATAAAAACTCCCAATAAACTAGGAGGAGAGATGAACTTTCTCATCTTGATAAAAAATATTTACGCACACATACACACAAACTACAGCTAATAACATATTCAATGGTAAGAAACTGGAAGCTTCCCCATTAAGATTGGGGAAAAGGCAACAGTGCACCATCTCTTCACTTTGTTTTAGTATTGTACAGAAAGTCCTAGCTAATGCAGTAAAATAAAAAAAGAAATATAAAGACTTGGAAGGAAGAAAGAAAACTGTCTTTGTTCACAGAAGACATGATTGTCTATGAAGAAAATATTAAAGAATTGGCAAAAACAAAGAAGTGGGAGGCGGACAAGATGGCCAAACAGAAATCTCCACCAATCCTTCCCCTGTAAGAGCAGCAAGTTAACAACTATCTACAAAGAAAAAAACACCTTCATTAGAACAGAATACCAGGTGAGTACACATACCACCTGGTTTAACTTTGTATCACTGGAAGAGGCACTGAAGAGATAGAAGAAACAGTCCTGAATCCCCTCTCCCAATTCCTCTCAGTAGCTGTGGTGCAGAGAGCACATCTCTGGGCCCTGAGGGATAGGGAACACAGCAACTGTGAGGTAATGAACAGGGCTATTCTGTTAGAACACTTAGAAATGCTAGACCAATAGGAGTTCAAGACCGGCTAACATGAAGAAACCCCATCTCTACTAAAAATACAAAAATTAGCTGGGCATCTTGGCAGGGGCCTGTAATCCCAGCTACTCAGGAGGCTGAGGCAGGAGAATCACTTGAACCCGGGAAGCGGAGGTTGCAGTGAGCTGAGATCTTGCCCCTGTACTCCAGCCTGGGTGACAGAACAAGACTGCATCTCAAAAAAAGGAAAAAAAAAAAAAAAAAAGTAAAAAGAAATACTGGACCAGAACCAGCTGGCACCCAGCCACAGAGGGAGCATTTAAACCAACCCTAGCCAGAGGGGAATTGCCAATCCCTGCCATCAGAACTTGAATGCCCACAAACTTCATGCCACCTAAAGCCAGAGTGCTCTTGGTCTCTAAGTAAACTTGAAAGGCAGTCTAGGCCATAAGGACTGCAACTCTTAGGCAAGTCCTGAGAGTGAACTAGGCCCAGAGACAGTGGACAGGGAGCACATATGACATACTGAGACACTAGCTGGGGCAGCCAAGAGAGTGCTGGCATCCCCCCTCCCCTAGCCCCAGGCTGTACAGTTTGAAACTCCAGAATAGATCCTTTCTTTTCACTTGAAGAGAGGAGAGGGAAGAATGGGGAGGACTTTGTCTTGCATCTTGAATACCAGCTCAGCCAGAGCAGGAGAGAGCAATCAGAGTCATGAGGTCCCCATTCCAGGCCCTAGCTCCTAGACAACATTTCTAGACCAGTCCCCAGGCCAGAAGAGAAGCCACTGCCTTGAAGGAAAAGACTCAGTTCTAGCAACACCCATCACCTGCTAACTGAAGAGCCTGTGGGCCCTGAATAACCAGAAGTGATACCCAGGTACTACATCAAGTGTCATGAGTGAACATCTGAGAATTGCTGGCTTCAGTTGAGACACAGCACATTACCTGCTATGATGGTTAAACGGTAAAACTCCTTCTGCTTGAGAAAAGCAGAGGGAAAAATAAAGGGGAATTTGTCTTGTACCTTAGGTACCAACACAACAACAGGGGAGTAAAGAACCAAGCACGCTCTTGAGGTCTCTGATTCTAGGACTTGACTCTTGGATGGCATTTGTAGACCTGCCCTGGACTAGAGAAATCCGACTGCCCTGAAGGGTAAGTCCTAGGCCAGGCAGCATTCACCATAAGCTAATTTAAGAGACCTTGGACCTAAAGGGAACATCAGTGGTAGTCTGGCAGTACTCCTTGTGGCCAAGGGTGGTTGGTAGCTACAGGGTGAGGCTCCTCTGCCTTCAGAAAGGGGAGGGAAAAGTGGGAAGGGCTGCCTTTTGTGTGGTGAGTGACAGCTCAGCTGCACGACAGTAAAATACCAGGTAGAATTCTAAGTTTTTCATTTAAGTCCCTGACTCCTGAACAGCACTTATGGACCCACCCAGGACTCGGGGGACCTACTGCCCTGAAGGGAATGACACAGGCCTGGCTGGCTTTACCCCATGCCGATTATAGAGCCCCTAGGCCTTGAGCAAAAACATAGACAGTAGCCAGGGAGTGGTTACAGCAGACCTTGGGCAAGACCCAGTGCTGTCCTGGATTTAGGTCTGGCCCAGTGCAATAATAGTGGTAGTGGCCACATGGGTACTTGTGTCACTCCACTATGAGCTTCAGGTGACTCAGAACAGAGAAAGAGACTCTAGGTTTGGAAGAAAGGAAGACAAGAGAGCAAGAGTCTCTGCCTGGTAATTCAGAGAATTCCAGATCTTGTCTAAGACCATTAAGGTAGTACTTCTATGAATCTGTAAGAACCACAGTGTTACTGGGCCTGGGGAACCCCCTAAAGCAGAAGCAGATTAGATCACAACACCCAAGCCCTTTCAAATCTCTCAAAAATGTTCTCCAGAAGGACAGCCACAAATAAGCCAAGACAGTAAAGACTAAAATAAATGCCTACTCCAATGCTCAGACAGAGAACATCTATTAGCATCAACACCATCCAGAAAAACATGACCATATCAAATGAACTAAATAAGGTACCAGTGACCAAATCCTGGAAAACCAGAGATATGTGACCTTTCAGACAGAATTCAAAATAGCTGTGTTGAAGAAGCTCAAAGAAATTCAAGATAATATAGAGAAGAAATCTGATATTCCATCAGATAAATTTAACAGAGATTGAAATAATTTAAAAGAATCAAGCAGAAATTCTGGAGCTGAAAAATGTGATTAACATACTGAAGAATGCATCAAAGTCTTTTAATAAAAGAATAGATCAAGCAGAAAAAAGAATTAGTGAGCTTGAAGACAGGCTATTTGAAAATACAGTCAGACGAGACAAAAGCAAAAGGATTAAAAAGTGAAGCAAACCTACAGGATCTGGAAAATAGCTGCAAAAAGGGTAAATCTAAGAGTTGTTGGCCTTAAAGAGGAGGTAAAGAAAGAGATAGGGGTAGAAATGTCATTCAAATGGATAATAGAGAACTTTCCAAACCCAGAGAAAAATATCAATATTCAAGTACAAGAAAGTTATAGAACACAAAGCATTTTAATCTAAATAAGATTACCTCAAGGTATTTAATAATCAAATTCTCAAAAGCCAAAGATAAAGAAAGGATCCTAAAAGTAGCAAGAGAAAAGAAACAAATAACATACAATGAAGCTCCAATTCATCTGGCACCAGACTTTTCAGTGGAAACCTTACAGGCCAGGAGAGAGTGGCATAACATATTTAAAGTGCTGAAGGGAAAAAAATCTTTTACCTTAGAATGGTATGTCCAGTGAAAATATTCTTCAAACATGAAGAAGGAGAAGTTCCCATACAAACAAAAGCTGAGGAATGTCATCAACACTATACCCATCCTACAAGAAATGCTAAAAGTAGCACTTTAGTCAGAAAGAAAAGGACATTAATGAGCAATAAATAATCACGTGAGGAACAAAACTTACTGATAAAAGTCAGTACACAGAAAAACACAAAATATTATAACATTGTAACGGTGGTGTGAAACAACTCTGTGGAAACACTAAACAATAAACCAATTAAAAATCATAACTACAACAACTTTTCAAGTCATAGTAAAATAAGATATTTATAGAAACAACAAAATGTTAAAAAGCAGAAGGAAAATGTTAAGGAGAGTTTTTGTTTGTTTATGCAAATGGTGTTAAGTTGTTATCAGGTTAAAATAATAGGTTAAAAGATAGTATTGCAACGCTCATGGTAACCTCAAGTCAAAAAACACACAACAGATAAAAAAAAAAAAAAAAAAAAGAAAAAAGAAAAAAAAAGAAACTATACTAGCTGGGCGTGGTGGCCTATGCTTGTAATCTCAGCAGTTTGGGAGACCGAGGCAGGTGGATTACCTGAGATCAGGAGTTTGAGACCAGCCTGACCAACATGGTGAAACCCTGTCTCTACTAAAGTACAAAAAATTACCTGGGTGTGGTGGCAGATGCCTTTAATCCCAGCTACTTGGGAGGCTGAGGCAGGAGAATTGCTTGAGCCTGGAAGGTGAAGGTTGCAGTGAGCCGAGATCGTGCCATGGCCCTCCAGGCTGGGCAGCAAGAGTGAAACTGTTTCAAAAAAAGAAAAAGAAGAAAAAGAAACTAAACCATACCAGAGAAAATCAGCTTTACTAAAGAAAGACAGGAAGGAAAGTAAGAAGAGAAGACCACAAAACAACCACAAAACAAATAATAAAATGGCAGGAGTAAGTTCTTATCAATAATAACATTGAATGCAAACAGGCTAAATTCTTCAATCAAAAGAAATAGACTAGCTGAATGGATGAAAAAAACCAAGATCCATTGATCTGTTGCTTACAAGAAACACACTTCACATATAAAGACACACAGACTGAAAATAAAGGGATGGAAAATGATATTCTATGCCAATGGAAATCAAAAAAGACCAGGAGTATCTATACTTAAAAAACAAAATAGATTTCAAGACACAAACTGTAAGAAGAGACAAAAAAGTCACTATGTGATGATAAAGAAGTCAATTTAACAAGAGGATATAACAACTTCAAATATACTGAACACCCAGATATCTAAAGGAGGTATTAACACAGCTAAAGGAACACCAAAGCACCCAGATATATAAAGCAAATGTTATTAGAGCTAAAGAAAGAGGCCCCAATACAGTAGTTACTGGAGACTTCAACACCCCACTCACAGCATTGGACAGATCTTGCAGACAGAAAATTAATAAAGAACCATCAGACTTAATCTGCACTATAAACCAAACAGATCTAATAGATATTTACAGAACATTTCATTCAAGAGCTGCAGAATATACATTTTTTCCTCAGCACATGGATCATTCTCAAGGATAAATCATATGTAGGTCACAAAAAATTCTTATGACATTCAAAAAATGAAACAATATTAAGCATGTTCTCTTACCACAATGGAATAAAGCTAGAAATTAATAATAAGAGGAATTTTAGAAACTATACAAATACATGAAAATTAAACAATATGTTCCTGACGGAACAGTAAGCCAATGAAGAAATTAAGAAGGAAATTGAAAAATTCTTTGAAACAAATGATAATAGAAACACAGCATATCCAAATCTTTGTGATAAAGCAAAAACAGTACTAGGAGAAAAGTTTATCGCCAAAAGTGCCTACATCAAAAAAAAAAAAAAAAAAGGAATACCTTCAAATAAACAATTAAATGATGCATCTTAAAAAAACTAGAAAAGGAAGAGTAAACAAAGCCCAAATGTAGTAGAAGAAAATAAACAATAAAGATCAGAGCAGAAATAAATGAAATTGAAATGAAAAAACTACAAATATGAATGAAACAAAAAATTGGCTTTTCTTGAAAAGTTAAACAAAATTGACAAGTCTTTTCTCAGACTAAGAAAAAAGAAAGAAGCTCCAAATAAACAAAATCATAAATGAAAAAGGAGATGTTACAGTTGATACTGCAGAAATTCAAAGCATCATTAGTGGCAACTATGAAGAACTATATGCCAATAAATTGGAAAATCTAGAAGAAATGGTTGATTTCCTAGATACATACAACCTACCAAGATTGAGCCAGGAAGAAACACAAAACCTGAACAAACCAATAACAAGTAATGAGATCAAAGCTGTAATAAAAATTTTCCCAGTAAAGCAAAGCCTGAGACCCTATGTTTTCACTGCTGAATCCTACCAAACATTTAAAGAACTAATACCAACTCCTCCGAAAAATAGAGGAGGCGGGAATACTTCCAAACTTATTCCTCAAGAGCAGTATTACCCTAATACTAAAACAAAAAACATATCAGAAAAGAAAAAAATATAAGAAAACTAAAGACCAATATATCTGGTAAATATTGATGCAAAACATCCTCAACAAAATACTAGCAAACTGAATTCGATAATACATTAGAATGGCCATTCATCATGACCACATTGGGTCTATTCCTAGGATACAAAGATAGTTCAATATATGTAAATCAATCAATGTGATACATCACAGCAACAGAATGAAGAATTAAAAACTGATCATTTCAATTGATGCCAAAATAGCATTTGATAAAATTCAACATATCTTCATGATAAAAATCCTCAGAAAACTGCTTATATAAGAAACTTACCTTAACCTAATAAAAGCCATCCATATAAGACAAACTCAAAGTTAATATCATACTTAATGGGAAAAAACTGAAAGCCTTTCCTCTGAGATATGGAACATTACAAGGACAGTCACTGTCACCACTGTTATTCAACATAGTAATGAAAGTACTAGCTAGAGCAATCAGATAAGAGGAAGATACAAAGGGCTTCCAGATTGGAAGGAAGAAGTCAAAACGTTCTTATTTGCAGATGATATGAGCTTATATTTGGAAAAACCTAAACACTCCACAAAAAAAAAAAAAAACTACTAAAGCTAATAAACAAATGAGGTAAAGTTGCAGGATACAAAATCAACATACAAAAATCAGTAGCATTTGCATATGCCAACCATGAACAATCTGAAAAAGAAATAAAAAATATTACCACTTATAATAGCCATAAATAAAATTGAATACCTAGGAGTTAACCAAAGAAGTGAAAGAGCTCTATAATAAAAACTTAAAACACTGATAAAAGAAATTGAAGAGGACAATAAAAAATGGAAAAATATTTTGTGTTTATGGATTTGAAGAATGAGTATTCTTAAAATATCCATACTAGCCAAAGCAATCTACAAACTCAGTGCAATCCCTATCAAAATACCAGTGACAGTCTTCACATAAATAGAAACAACACAACTATCCTAAAATTTATATGGAACCACAAAAACTCATCATAGCCAAAGCTGTCCTAAGCAATAAGAACAAAATGGAAGGAATTACATTACCTGACTTCAAATTAACTACAGAGCTATAGTAACTAATTAGCAGGGTACTGCCATGCAAACAACCACATAGACCAATGGAGCAGAATGAAGAACCCAGAAACGAATCCACATAACTATAGCAAATTAATTTTCAACAAAGGTGCCAAGATCATACACTGGGGAAAAGAGAGTCTCCTCAATAAATGGTGCTGGGAAAACTGGATATCTATATGCAGAAAAATGAAATTAATGAAACTAGATCCCTATGTCTTGTCATATACAAAAATCAAGTCAAAATGTATTAAAGACTTAAATTTGAGACCTTAGACTATGAAACTACCTCAAGGAAACATTGGGGAAAATCTTCAGGACATTTGTCTGGGCAAACATTTCTTGAGAGGTTTTGATCTCATTACCCACAAACACAGGCAACCTAAGCAAAAATGAGCAAATGGGATCAAGTAAAGTGAAAGGAATTCTGCATAGCAAAGGTTGCAATCAACAAGAGACAACTCACGGAATGCAAGAAAACATTTGCTAACTACCCATCTGACAGGGGATTAATATCCAGAATATACAAGGATCTCAAACAGCTCTATAGGAAAACATCTAATAATCCAATCAAATTGGGCAAAAGATTTGAATAGAAATTTCTCAAAAGAAGACATACAAATGGCAAACAGGCATATGAAAAGGTGCCCAATATCAATGATCATCAGAGAAACGCAAATCAAAACTACAATGAGATATCGTCTCACCACAGGTAAAATGGTATTTGTCCAAAACACAGGCAGTAACAAATGCTGGAGAGGATGTGAAGAAAAAGAAACCCTTGTACACTGTTGCTGGG
This sequence comes from Papio anubis, assembly GCF_008728515.1. NCBI lineage: Eukaryota > Metazoa > Chordata > Mammalia > Primates > Cercopithecidae > Papio > Papio anubis. The sequence goes on from NC_044976.1 coordinate 174,832,169, forward strand.
TATGTAAATTAGTACTGTCACTGTGAAGAACAGTTTGGAGGTTCCTCACAAAACTAAAAATTGAGCTACTATATGATCCCAGAATCTCACTTCTGGGTATATATCCAAAAGAAAGGGAATCCGTATATCAAAGAGATATCTGCACTCCTATGTTTGTTGCAGTACGTTTATTATAGCTAAGATTTGGAAGCAACCTAAGTGTCCATCAACAGATACATGGATGAAAAAAATGTGGTACCTATACACAATGGAGTATATTCATCCATAGAAAAGAATGAGATTCAGTCATTTGCAAAAACATCAATGCAATTGGTAATGATTAGGTTAAGTGAATTAAGCCAGGCACAGAAAGGCAAACATTGCATGTTCTCACTTATTTGTGGGATCTAAAAATCAAAACAATTGAACGTATGGACATAAATAGAGAGTAGAAAAATGGTTACCAGAAGCTGGGAAGGGTAATGAGGGTCTAGTGGGGAGATGGTAATGGTTAATGGGTACAAAAAAATAGAAATAATGAATAAGACCTAGTGTTTGCTAGTACAACATGGTGACTATAGACAATAATAATTTAACTGTACATTTTATAATCACATAGAGTAATCACAACAAAAAATGGAAAAATATTTTTCCATGTTTGGAATATTGGTATATTGGAATATTGGTATAATTAGATTGTTTACAACTCAATGGACAAATGCTTCATGATGTGTTTATTTTATATTGCATGTCTGTATCATAATATCTCATGTACCCCATAAATATATACACCATATACCCACAAAAATTAAAAATAAAAAACCTAAGAAGTGATTATAGCAAGGTTGAGGATACAAGGTTAATAAAGAAAAATCAATAACTTACCTAAATTCTAGCAATGAAGAAGTGAAATTCGAAATGAAAACCACAATACCACCTACACTTACACCCCCTAAAATGAAATACTTAGCTATGTATCTAACAAAATACGTACAAGATCTATATAAGCAAAATTAGAAATACTCTGATGAAGGAAATCCAAGAACTAAATAAATGGAGAGACTGTCCATGTTCACAGATAGGAACAGTCAACTTTGTCAATACGTCCTTTCTTCCCAACTTGATCTATAGAGTCAATGTAATTCCCAATCAAAATACTAGCAAGTTATTTTGTGGGTATCAACAAACCAATTCTAAAGTTTCTATAGAGAAGCAAAAGAGCCAGGATAGCCAAAACAATGGTGAAAGAGAATGAAAAAAATGTTGGAGGACTGACACTACCCTACTTTAAGCCATATCAGTGTTATGCTGACAAAAGGTAGATAAACAGATCAATGTAACAGAATAGAGAGCCCAGAAATAGACTTGTACAGATATAATTAACTGGTCTTTGACAAAAGAACAAAAGCAAAACAATGGAGCAAAGATCATTTTAAACAAAAGGTGCTAGAATAACCGGACATCCACATGTTAAAAGAGAAAGAAAAAAAAGAAAAGAGAGGGAGGAAGAGAGGGAGGGAGGAAAAGAAAAGGAAAGAAAAAAAAGGAAGGAAGAAAGGAAGGAAGGAAGGAAGGAAGGAAGGAAGGAAGGAAGGAAGGAAGGAAGGAAGGAAGGAAGGAAGGAAGGAAGGGACGGAGGGAGGGAGGGAGGGAAGGAGGGGAGAGGAAGGAAGGAAAGAGAGACAGAGAAAAGAAAAAATAAATCTAGTCACAGAAGTTACATTCTTCACAAAAATTAATTCCAAATTGATCATAGACCTAAATGCCATACACAAAACTTTAAATAAAAACTCCTAATAGACAACGTAAGAGAAATCCTAAATGACCTTGGGTATGAAGGTGGCTTTTTAGATACAACATAAAAGGCATGATTCATGAAAGAAATAATTAATAAGCTTGACTTCACTAAAATTAGAAACTTCTGGGTGGGTGTAGTGGCTCACGCCTGTAGTCCCAGCACTTTGGGAGGCCAAGGTGGGTGGATCATGAGGTCAGGAGATTGAGACCATCCTGGCTAACACAGTGAAACCCCATCTCTACTAAAAATACAAAAAAAAAAAAAAAATGGCTGGACGTGGTGGCAGGTACCTGTAGTCCCAGATACTCGGAAGGCTGAGGCAGGAGAATCGGTTGAACCAGGAATGTGGAGGTTGCAGTGAGCTGAGATTGCGCCACTGCACTCCAGCATGGGAAACAGAGCAAGACTCCGTCTCACAAAGAAAAAAAAAAAATCGGCTCTGTGAAAGACAATAGAATGATAAGACCAACTGTAGACTGGGAAAAAATATTTGCAAAAGACACTTGTGATAAAGGACTGTTATTCGAAACATACAACACACTCTTAAAACTTCACAGTAAGAAAACAAAACAAAACAAAACTGATTGAAAAGTGGGCCAACGGCCTTAACAGATACCACACCAAAGAAGATATACAGATGCCAAATGAGCATATAAAAGATGATCCATATCATATGTTATCAGGAAAATTAAAATTAAAACAACAGTGAGATACCACGACACATCTATTAAAATGGACGAAATCCAGAACCTTGACAACACCAAATGCTGGCAATGATGTAGAATAGCAGAAACTCTCACTCACTGGTCATGGGAATGCAAAATGGTACAAACTCTTTCGGTGATAGTTTCTCACAAAACTGAACCTCTTCTTACAAAGAATCCAGTAATTTCACTCTTAGTATTTACCCAAAAGAGTGGAAAGCATATGTCCTCACAAAAACCTGCACACGGATGTTTACAACAGCTTTATGCGTATGTTCCCAAATTTGGAAGCAACCAAGATGTCCCTCAGTAGATGAACGGAGATACTGTGATACATCCAGACAATGAAATATTATTCAATGCTAAAAATAAATGAGCTATCCAGCCATGATAAAACAAGGAGGAACTTAAATGTATATTACTAAGTGAAAGAAGCCAATCAGAAAACACTACATACTGTATATTCCCAACTACATTAGATTCTTAAAAAGACAAAACTACGGAGACAGTGAAAAAAAATCACTGCTTTCCAGGGTTTGGTGGGACAGCGAGGAGGGATAAATAGGAGGAGCAGAGGGCAGTGAAAATACTGAGTATGATACTATAATGGTGAATACATGATATCATACATTTGTCCCAACTCACAGAATGCATGAAATTGACAGTGAACTCTAACGTAAACTATGAATTTGAGGTGATAATGATGTGTCAGTGTAGGCTTCACTCCCATGGGGGTTATTGATAATGAGGAAGGCTGTGCATGTGTGGGGTCGGGGGGAATATGGGAACTTTCTGTAACTTCCTTTCCACTTTTCTGTGAACCTAGAACTGCTCTTTAAAAAATAGTCTCCAATTTTAAAAATGCACAACTTTGTTTACTATTATTCACAGTTATGAAAATTGCAAGGAGTTTTAATAATACTTTTCCAAACACTAATCAGTTATGAACAATTACCTTTTTTAACTCAGACTCCTCTTGGCATAGCACAGTTTTGATAATGTAGCCTTTACAAATTTCTTTCATTGTATACTCATAGATATCCTTTCAATTGTTCAACCAATTTCATATAAAATTGGAAATATTTGATCATTTAAATAGGTAAATATTGTATGTAAAAAAACTCTACTATCTGAATATACCTGTCTAATCAGGGATTGGTGTCATATTAAATGTCCTATTATGATCAAACTTTAGCCACTCTATCTTTCCCTTCATCTGCAATTGAATTATATACTTTTGATCTCAAATTTGACTCTGTTTGCTTTATGTTACCATTTGCCTTTCATAGTTCCTATTTTCCACTGCTTCTACTTTGTATTTCTGACTACAGTTGGTTCAAATCTCTACAGGGATTTCAGTTGAGTCATTTGGGGCTTCCACACCTTTCTCAGCAAGTTCAGTGCTGCTCGATCTCTTGAAAGCTTTTCTAAGCCTTGTTTTTAGTTCACTAACATTTCTGTCAATTGACTAGTTCCTATGTCAGTAACAGACGTGTGGAGCACATTAGCTGTAGGCCTATCTCTGTATGATAAAGTACCTCTTTTTTTGGACAGTGCAGCACAATGTCTAGAAAGAAAAAACATAAGTCTGAAAGCAAATGTTGACATGTGCTTTAATGTTAAAGTATCTTTAAGTTCTTCAAATAGTTCTCTATAATATCACAAAATTCCCTCTGCTTAGGGTGAAACAGACTATAATAGGGGGTCGTACAGTCACTTTTCTCAAAAGGCTTTGTTTTTGAAAAACACGTATCTTTTAGCTTAGTCTCTTCTTCATGGGTATTCAGGAAATTTGAGTCATAGCATAACACATCTGTGATCCTGTGGTGAATGTATATGAGTCCACAATAATCCACTGCAATGTATCAAGGCATCTAACATAAATTATTGGAGCAACTTATTTAATAACTTTGTAAGTCTGAGATGCATCATCCCCAAAATGGTGATAGTAACAGATTTGAATTCAGAGTGTTGTTGTAGAAATTAATTGAGATAATTTATGTAAAGCAGTTACCACACTGCCTATATTTTTGTAAGTTTTGTAAATTTAGCACTTAATTTTTATGATTAAATTCGTGTACAAAAATATTTATCTAAATTAGTTTAACTTTTAAAATGTACACTTTTATATTTCAAAGAGTAGTGACAATAGAGACTAACCTAGGAAAAATATTTGTAAGTGATAGGTTTGAGGCAACACTGTAAAGAATCAAAAATTTAATGTTATAATAAATTCTTTTATTATACTTTAAGTTCTGGGATACATGTGCAGCACACGCAGGTTTGTTACATAAGTGCACATGTGCCATGGTGGTTTGCTACACCCATTGACCCGTCATCTACATTAGGTATTTCTCCTAATGCTATACCTCCCCTAGCCCCCAACCGCCCCACAGAACCTGGTGTGTGATGTTCCCCTCTCTGTGCCCTGTGTTCAGCTTCCTCTTATGAGTGAGAACATGTAGTGTTTTGTTTTCCATTCTTATGTTAGTTTGTTGAGAATGATGGTTTCCAGCTTCATCCATGTCCCTGCAAAGTACATGAACTCATCCTTTTTTATGACTGCATAGTATCCCATGGTATATAGGTGCCACAGTTTCTTTATCCAGTCTATCATTGATGGGCATTTGGGTTGGTTCCAAGTCTTTGCAATTGTGAACAGTGCTGCAATAAACATAGGTGTGCATGTGTCTTTATGTTAGAAGGATTTATAATCCTTTGGGTATATACCCAGAAATGGAATTGCTGGATCAAATGGTATTTCTGGTTCTAGATCCTTGAGGAATTGCCACACTGTCTTCCACAATGGTTGAACTAATTTACAGTCCCACCAACAGTGTAAAAGCATTCCTATTTCTCCACATCCTCTCCAGCATCTGTTGTTTTATTGGAGTCTTCAGGGAAAAAAAAAAAAGTGTTTTGTGTATGTGCGTGTGTGTGTATGTGTGTGTGTGTGTGTGCTGGAGGTAAAAATACTTTCTAATGTTCCACTCACTGGCCACAACTCCCTTCACTTCTATAACATTGTGGTTAAATAGTGAAGTATATGGAGTCCAACTATGTAGGTTCATAGTTTTGTCTGGTTTTTGTCCAACACTGGATGTAGGATTTCCTTAGTACTTCTTTATCTCACTTACGCTCATTGCCACTGGGGTGATCAGAGCTAAATATATACACACATATATACACAAACACATATGTATACACATACATTTATATTTATACATATACACATACATAAATATACATATCTATATTCATGTCTATATCTATCTGTCTCTACATATTGAAAATTACATGTTTGTACCAATACCACTAATTCCGTTTCAACACCATAGGGTTCATTCTAGCTTTCGCTCTTTCGTATTTGTAACTTCCTTTTCCAACAGTGAGAAGCCAGCCTCCCATTATTTCAACATATTTTCCTATTTGCTCAATCTTCATCAATGTAGACAATCTGAAGACCCTACCAGGTAGCCCTGTTGCTCAGAAGCTCCCCTCTTATGAACTCTGTCAGACTATCATGCCTCTCTGTATCAATGCACACAGTGATTCTTAACCTCTCTGTTGCATCATGAACTCCTTTGGGAAGCTGACATAAGCTACATACCCTTTCCCAAGTAAAGGCACATAAGACAATCTGCATAAAAATTACGTAATTTCAAGGGGTCTATGCTACTAGATTTATGAATTGAGCAATTTGCTAACTTCTCTGAGACTCCATTTTTTATGTGAACATCCGTGGTGATCCTAATAGGCTCCTCAAAGGTCCATGAAGGTTTAAATAAGAAATTTTATGTACCAGAGTTAGAATACCATGAGCAAAACATAAATGTTAATATTAGAATTATCTCCCCTAGTCAGCCCCTACTGCACCTTATGACCTCCAATCAGTTGCTATGTACTTCCGTGTTTTAATAATTTATCACTTCATTCCTAAGTTCAGTTAACAATATTTCTGAGTCTTAGTTTCCCCTTTCATAAAATGATGATAACGATATCTATCATTCAGACAAATTGTAAAAATTAGAAGTTATGTTGGCAGGGCATGGTGGCTCATGCCTGTAATCCCAGCACTTCGGCAGACCGAGGCAGGCAGATCAGTTGATGTTAGGAGTTTGAAACCAGCCTGACCAACATGGCGAAATCCTGTCTCTACTACAAATAAAAAAAAAAAAAATTAGTTGGGCGTGCTGGAGCATGCCTGTAATCCCAGCTACTTGAGAGACTGAGGCAGGAGAATCATTTGAACCCAGGAGAAAGAGGTTGCAATGAGCCGAGATTGAGCCACTACATTCCAGCCTGGGCGACAGAGCGACTGAGATTCCATCTAAAAAATAACTGACTAAATAAAAAAGAAGTCATTTATGTTAAGTAATTAATATATAAAATATGTTCAAAATAGTACTAATCATTTATATTTTTATATTGGAATGGTTTTGTCTTAGCTGTTTGTATTTTATTTCTTTTCTCCTGTGAATGTTCTTCTCTAGTTGTCTGGTAACTCAAGTCTCATTCATCCTTCAACAATCATTTCAACTGTACCTCATCCCCAGTGATTTTTTTTTTTTTTTGTCATTTTGTAGAAACTGTATTCCTTATGTTTCCCTCATGTTTATTTCTCCTACACATACCCCTCAGACAGATGTATCTTGACTTACTACTGCAGTGTAACTGCATTTATCAGGGTTAGGTATAAGAATCATTCATTGCAATTGCTGTATACTATTCTTTATAAAAGATTAGCCAAAGATGTTGTCCACTTTTATATGCATTACAGCTTACGAGAAGATCCATAAGAGAAATCCCATGGAAAATTTAGCTCTAGAGATGAGCTTACCTTTGCTAATGAATTATATGCATGTTGTCTTTCAATGGAGGTTAAGTGGGATAGAATAATTGTGGGCTTTGTCAAACATGTTCAGATCCTGGCTTTGCCATCTTCTATTTCTGTGAATTTGGATGATACCCTTAATCTCCTTGAGTCTCATGTTGCTGTTTTGTGAATTAGGGATAATATTTCTTCTGCCAAGAATTTAATTGAAGATTAAATCAGAATGCACATACAAGGAGCTTAACAAATATGCTAAGAAAACAAGATAGGCTAGCTCCCCACCTTTGTCCTTGATCATTTCTTCCAATTATTTTATTTTTTCTCCCCAACTGTTTTTATACTTAAAGCTAAGCTAGATGTCTCTTTGTAGGTAACTTAAAAGTTCTAATATGACGATTTTATTCATTTTTTAATCCAAAAATGACTTTAGGGTTTAACTTTTAGAAGTTACTTACTAAATAAGTAAAATAAGTTACTTACTAAATTAATAAAATAAGTTACTAAATAAGTAAAATAAATATGTGCATGTTTATTCAAATAAATGTTTTTCTATTCTGTTTATTTTTTGTTTTTAAATTTATACGTTGTAATTATACATATTTCTGGTGTAAAATTGATGTTTTCATATATATATATATATGTTGTATAATAATCAAATCAGGGTAGTTAATATATCCATCACTTCATGCATTTATTATTTCCTTGTGGTGAGAACATTCCAAAGCCTGTCTTCTAGATATTTTGTAATATATAATACCTTACTATTAACTCATCATCACCCTACTGTGCAATAGAACACCAACTTATTCCTTCTATATACTTATAAATTTATTGCTGTTAACCAACTCTTCCTATTCTCCCTCTCTCTCCTCCTCCCATGTCTGGTAACTACGGTTCTACTCTCTGCTTCTATAAGATGAACCTTTTTGCTTTCATTTTTAGATTCCACATATGAGTGAGATCATGTGGTATTTGTCTTTCTGTGCCTGCCTTATTTCACTTAATATGGTGTTCTCCAGGTTCATCCATTGTTGTCACAAATGACAAGATTTCATTCTTTTTTATAACTGAATAGTACTCCATGGTGTATATATAACACACTCTCCATCTATTCACACACTGTTGACTACTGAGGTTGGTTCCATATCCTGGCTATTATAAATTATGCTATGATAAATATGAGAGTGAAGATATCTCTTCAACATTCTGATTTCATTTCCTTTGGATGCATACCCAGTACTTGGATCACTGGATCATATGTTAGTTCTATTTTTAATTTTCTTGAGGAAGTGCCATATTGTTTTCCATAATGGCTGTGCTGTTTACAATCCCACCAACAATGTTTAAATCTTCTCTTTTCTTCACATCCACACTTGCTTCCTTTTTCTTTTTGATAATAGCCATTCCAACTGGAGTGAGGTGGTATCTCATTGTGGTTTTTGTTTGTATTTTCCTGATGATTAATGATATTGAACTTTTTCCATATACCTATTGGACATTTGTATGTCTTCTTTTGAGAAATGTCTATTTAGATCTTTAGCTCATTTAAAATCAGATTATTATTATTATTATTTTGCTATTGAGTTGCTTGAGTTTCTTACATATTCTGAATATTAAGTCCTTGTAAGATGTATAGTTTGCAAATATTTTCTCCCATTTCAGTAGGTTGCCTCTTCACTCTGTTTTCTTTGCTGTGCAGAAGCTTTTTATTTTGATATAACCCCAAGGTCTATTTTTCTTTTGTTGCCTGTGCTTTTGAGGCATTATGTAAAAAACTCTTCCTCAGCCTAATGCAATGAAGTGTTTCCCCTAAATTTTCTTCTAGCAGTTTCATAGTTTTGGGTTTTACGGTGAAGCCTATAATCCACATTGAGTTGATTTTTTTATACAGTGAGAGTTGGGAGTCTAATCTCATTCTTCTGCATATGGATATTTAATTTTCCCAGCACTATTTACTGAGATATTTCCCAAATGTGTTTTCTTGCCACCTTTGTTGAAAATTAGTTGACTGTAGGTGCATAAATTTATTTCTGGGCTTTCTATACGGTTCCATTGGCCTATGTGCCTATTTTTAAGCCAGTATTATCCTTTTTTGGTTACTATAACTTGGTAGTATTTTTTTTTTTTTTTTTTTTTTTTTTTTTGCTAAGGATTGCTTTGGCTATTCAGGGTCTTTTGTGGTTCCATATGAATTTTAGAATTGTTATTTCTATTCATGTCAAGAATGTCATTTATATTTGATACAGGTTTCATTAAATCTATAGATTACTTTAGGTAGTATGACCACTTTAACAATATCAGTTTTTTCAGTCCCTGCACATGGGATATCTTTCCATTTGTTTGTGTCTCTTCAATCTCTTTCATTGATGTTTTATAGTTTTCATTGGGGAGAACTTTCACCTACTTATCTAAGTTTATTTCTACATATCTTATTACTTTTGTAGCATTTATTTCAGATAGTTAAATGGTAGAATATAGAAGCACTAGTGATTTTTATCTATTCATTTTTTACCTACAATTTTTCTGAATGTGTCACTAATTATAATAGTGTTTTGGTGAAGTTTTCAGGGTTTTCTATATAGAAGATCATGCTGTCTGCAAACAGGGGCAACTTGACTTCTTATTTTCCAACTTGAATATCTTTTATTTCTTCCTTTTGTCTAATTGCTCTGGCTGGGACTTCTAGTACTATGTTGAATAGAAATGGTGAAAATTAGCATCCCTTGTCTTATTTCTGATCTTAGAGAAAAAGATTTCTGCTATCCTGGTTAAGTATGATGTTAGCTGTGCAATTGACATAAATGGCCTTAATTGTGTCGAGCTATATATCTTTTATATATAATTATTGAGAGTTTTCAGTATGAAGGAATGTTGAATTTTGTCAAATGCTTTTTCTGAATCTATTAAAATTTTAATATGGTTTTTATCTTTCTTCCTATTAATGATATATCACATTTGTTTATTTGCATGTGGTAAACCATCTTTGCAGTCTTGGGATGAATCCCACTTGATCATCTCAAATTATCTTTTCAATGTGCTGTTGAATTTGGCTTGCTAGTATCTTATTGAAAATGTTTCCATTTATATTCATGAGGGATATTCGTCTGTAGATTTCTGTTGTTGGTGTTGTTGTGTGTGTGTCTGGTTTAGAATTAGGGTAATGTGGGCCTCATAAAATGAGTTTGAAAGTAGTCCCACCTCTTCAATTTTCTGAAATAGTTTAAGGAGAATTTATATTAGTTCTTTAAATGTTTGGTAGAATTGACCAGTAAAGCCACCAGATCTTGGGCTTTTCTGTGATGGAAAGCTTTTTATGTCCGTTTCATTTTAGTAACTCATTATTGTTTTGTTCAAATTTTCTATTTCTTCGTAGTTTAATATTAATAGGTGACATACATCCAGGAATTTATTCATTTTTCTCTATACTATTAAATCTGTTCATTCATATATGTTCATAATGGTCTTTTATGATCCCTAGTATTTCTGTGGTATCAGTTGTAATGTCTCCTTTTTCAGCTCTAAGTTTATTTGCATTCTTTCTCTTTCTTCTTAGTTATTCTTGCTAAAAGCTCTTTACTTCTATTTATCTTTTCAAAAATCTATCTCTTCATTTTGTTGACTTTTTGAATTTTTTTAAGTCACTACGTCATTTATTTTGCTCTAAGCTTTATTATTTCTTTCCTTTTACCAATTTTGGGTTTAGTCTGTTCTTGTTCTTCTAGTTCCTTGAGGGGCATTGCTAGGTTATTTGGTTATTAGGTTATTAGAAATCTTTCTTCTTTTTTGATGTGAGTGTTTATTGCCATAAACTCCCCTCTTAGAACTGCTTTTGCTGTGGTCCACAGGTTTGGGTATGATGTATTTCCATTCTTTTTGTCTCAAAATAATTCTTAATTTCCCTTTTAAAATGTCTTCATTTACCCATTCATTACTTAAAAGCATGTTGTGGCCGGGTGCAGTGACTCATGCCTGTAATCCCAGCACTTTGGGAGGACAAGGCAGATGGAGCACCTGAGGTCAGGAGTTCGAGGCTAGCTTGGCCAATGTGGTGAAACTCTGTCTCTACTAAAAATGCAAAAATTAGCCAGATGTTGTGGCAGATGCCTGTAATCCCAGCTACTTGGGAGGCTCAGGCAGGAGAATCACTTGAACACAGAAGGTGAAGTTTGCAGTGAGCCAAGATTACGCCATTTCTGTCCAGCCTGGGCAACAGGAGTGAAACTCTGTCTCAAAAAAAAAAAAAAAAAAGCATGTTGTTTGATTTCCATATATTTGTGTACTTTTGAAAGTGTTTCTTGTTGATTTCTAGTTTTATACCATTGTGATCAGAAAAGATACTTGGTATGATATCTATGTTCTCTAATTTGTAAGACTTGTAGACTTGTTCTGTGTCCTAACATACTACCTATTCTGAAGAACATTCCATGTACAGTTGAGAAGAATGTGTATTCTGCAGCTATTGGATGGAATGTTCTGTAGATACCTGTTAAAAATCATGGTTTTAGGAGTTAACCAATGTGTACATTTAATCTATATTGAGTGCTTAGACCACTTATTCTTAGAGTTTAAGTCCAGTGTTTCTTTGTTGACTTTCTGTCTGATCTGTTCATGTTGAAAATGGAGTGTTTAAGTCCCCTACTATTATTATATTGCAATGTATCTCTGCCTTTCTCATTATAAAATAATTTTCTTTGTCACTTCTCTAAGTTTTTTGCTTGAAGTCTTTTTTATTTAATTTAAGTATGATTAATCCTGTTTGCTTTTGGTTTCCTTTTTTTTTTTTTTCATCCCGTTAATTTCAGTCTATGTTTGTCTTTAATGGTTAGGCAAGTCTCTTTTAGGAAGTGTTTAGTTGGGATTTTTTTATTGATTCAGTTATTCTATATCTTTTATTGGAGAACTTAATCCATTTACATTCATGATTATCATTCATAGGTAAGAACTTACTTTTGCCATTTTTGAAATCATTACTAGTTGTTTTGTAGCTTCTATGTCTCTTTCTGTATCTCTTGTTTTTTTTATTCTGTGGCTTGGTGGTTTTCTGTGATGCTAAGCTTTATTTCCTTTCTCTTTCTCATTCATGTATGTGCTGGAATTTATTTCTTTGTAGATAACATGAAGATAACATAACACATCTTGTAGTTATCATAAACTATATTAAGATAACAAAAACTGAACTTTGGGTGCAGAAAAATATTCTAGATCTTTTCCTCCTCCCTACAACTTATTTTTGGCTGCCTCAATTTACATCTTTATTTATTGTGTGTTATTTAGCCACTAACTGTAACTGTTATTATTTTTTTTAATTTACATAGTACTGTTACAGTATTGGGTATTCTGAATTTGATTATAAATTTACATCTACTGGTGAGTTTTATACTTTCATGTGTTTTCATGATAGTAATTATTGCCTTTCTTTTTTCCAGTTGTAACACTCCCTGAAGCATTTCTCGCAAGGCCAGTGTAGTAGTGATGAATTCCCTCAGCTTTTGCTTTTCTGGCAAAGTCTTTATTCTTCATTTCTGAAGATTAGCTTTGCTAGACTTAGTGTTGTTAGCTGACAGTGTAGTGGGATTTTTTTTTCTTTTAACACTTTGAATATGTCATCTTATTCTTTCCTGGTATGAGGAGTTTCTGCTGAGAAATCTGCTGATAGTCTAATAGGTATTGCCTTATATTTAACTTGGTGCTATTCTCCTCCAGCTTTTAGAATTCTCTCTTTGTCTTTGACTTTTGAACAGGTCTGCTTGTTTCCCAGGACGGCGGGAGGGGGGGGGGGGGGGGGGGGGTGGAGGGATGCCATATGGGTACAGATGGCAGAGTCTTGGTCATTCCATCAGGCTCAGGATTCAGGCAGCTGAAGTAGTGGCACTGCATGGACCCATGTTAAGATTGCGTAACGATGACAGGTCCTCAGTGATGGAGAGATGCAGTGGCTACTGGCTCCCAGGGCAGGATGCCTCTAGCTGTGGGTCTGGTTTCAAGATGGTGCTATGCCATAGCAGCTTAGGTCATGAGGGAGAGGTACAGAAGTGGCCCTGAGGCCATGCAGCTGTGTGAACTACTGACAATTATCCCAACTATATTTGTAGCCTGTAAGAACTGGGGGTTCTTCTGCAGAAGGACCAATGTCATCTGTTTCAGCAATGGGGACTACTGGGGATCTCCAGCTTACTTTTATCCTGTAGGAAGCAGCTGGCCTTACTCTGAGCGGATCCCAAAGGAACAGACTGTTTCAGAGGCAGGATGTTTTAATCCCTTCTCTATGGTGCTATCCTGGGCTTCCATGTTCCCCAGGGATGTAGTTGCTCCTGTTACGGAACAGTATATTTCCTCAGTTATTCCAGTTGAAATATATTTATTTATTCATTATTTTGGTCCTTTTTGTTGGGGAAACTAGTGCCAGGCAACTCTAGTTGGCCATCCTGGTGGTGTTTCTCCCAGATGAATTATTTTTAATTTTTTACAAAGGTAAAAGCCAACACATATATTTACTATCTTTTCTACACATATGTAAGAATCTAAAAATAAATTGAGAGTACTTTATTGATGTTGCTTCATTATCAAAACTATTCTTAGTAAACCTGGAGATCTATTTCTTATATTAGAATCATGACGTTAGAAGTTAATCAATGTGTAACTTGGGCAAATTACTTAACCGCTCTGTGCCTTTTCCTCTTCTGTAAAATGGGAAAAATAATAACATCTACCTACCTACAGTTTTTGAGTTTTGTGAAGATTAAATAAAATGTGCAATGTGTTTAAATAGTGCATGGCACAGACTTACAGAAACACTATGTAAGTTTCAGTAAAAAATTTTAAAAAACACTTCTTTACAATTAGCCTATTAAAATAATATGCTATAATATTGTATAACCATTTTAATATCAATGCTGCATCTATGCAAACAATAATATAGACACCCTAAGGGCATTCTGATTCTATATTGAGCTAAATTATCAGTCTTGTACTGGCATATAAAAGAGTGACCAGAATGTCTGGTTTTCTTCATTTCTACATAAAGTTTTATTATATAGTTGGTGAAATTAATAGAGGTCAGCAAAGTTCTCAGAACCTCATTGTCACATGTATATGATCACAGACTAAAACCTAAATCTCAAATTTGAAGTTAGTTCAGTCAAATCTATGAAAATGGATCAAGGAAATAAAGTAATCTACATCTGTTATGTGGCCAATGGATATCTATTTTGACTGATTCCTGTTATTTTTTCAATTGGTTGTCTTGGCATTTTGGAGTGGCTTTACTACAAACACTTAAGAAGTGAATATAACACTTATCTACCTCACTATTCAGACTGACGATTGTCGTTTGACAGTCTAAGATTTTTAAAAATCGATATTGAGTGCAAATAGTTATTACTATGAATTGTGAGTGTTTTCAAAGATAAAAATAACATACAATTTTAGGGCCATAAACTAGGTTTAATCACTGGTATTTTCATGTGTGTGATTATGTTTCAAAGGTATCTTAATCATAAAATATAGTTTTAGAAAAACATGCCATTTGTGTTCTCCATGCTCGGACTACTTCTGAAGCTACAGATGCAGTGTTTATCAAAATTGTTTGTCTTGTAAAGGTGAGGCTGACATTTCTAGACCACTAGCTACATATTTAGAAATGGTCTGTCAGAGAGTCAAGTCTATAAATAAGAACTGGAAGCAGCTGGAAGAGAATTGAATTCCTCTGGATAATTGGCATATGTGTCACCCAGGAAAAAGCAAGCACTCTTGTCTAAAATAATGTTGACTGATGAGATAGGGCACATCTTCCCACAAATACCACACATTTTCACGGAAAAAAAAAATCCAGTGTCCAGAGAGACATTTTAAATTTCATGACTTGTACTTTAAAATCAAATGAGACAGTTTCTTGAAACCTTAGTAAAAGGAGTCAAGACGGCAAACAATTTTTGTAATTAATCTCAGGCTCAGGCTTTAAAAGCTTCATGTTCCACTAAGTACAACAGCATATAAATAAACAGTTCAAGTAGAAAGATCTCAGTTAAGCATATTTATGAAATGTCTGCCTTTGAGTTAATTACATAACACTGTTCAGATTTAGTAGTGGGAAAATATCCCACTGGTTTCTGTAGGGTATCTCTTTACCTAAAGGAAAATAATGAATATATTAAAAAAGTGCTTTGGAAAGTGGTAAAGCATGTGTCAGTTAATCGGAATAATCTATAAATGGACTTATTCAACACTCATATTTATAAAATCAGAAATAAAGTTAAATACCATCATGAAATCAATTTTTGATGCTGGTATATTGCTGAAAAGACCCAGTTGCCTTCTCTCAAACATCCAGAAATGTAGTACATTTTAGGTATCTCATGTAAGTGGCGTCATGCGGTGTTTGTCCTGCTGTGACTGGCTTATTTTACTTAGTATAAGGCCCTCCAGGTTCATCTATGTTACCACGAATGGTAGGATTTCCATCTGTTTAAGGTTGAATAATGTTCCATTGTATAAATAGCATTTTCTTTTTCCCATTCATCTGTTGAAGGACACTTGGGTTTCTACTATATCATATCTATTGTAAATAATGCAGCAACAAGCCTGAGAATATAGATTTCTCTTTGATTATGATTTAAATTCTTTTGGATAAATATCCAGAAGTGAGATTTCTGGATCCTATGGTAGTCCTGCTTTTAATCTTTTGAGGAACCTTTATAGTATTTTCCACAGTGGCTGCACCATTTTTAATTTCCACCAAGAGTGCTCAAGGATTCCAATTTTTCTACATCCTAATTAACACGTTTTTAAATAATAGCCATCAACAGTTGTGAGGTAATACCTTATTGTGATTCTGATTTACATTTCCCTGAGGATTAGTCATGTTGATAATCTTTTTCACATACCTGTTGGCCATTTATATGTCTTCTTCGGAGAAATGCCCATTCCAGCTATTTACACATTTAAAAATCAGGTTATTTGCTTTTTTGTTATGAGTTATAAATGTTTTTATATATATATTGGATAATTTCCTCTCATTTATATGGTTTGCAAATATTTCTCCCATTCCATAGGTTATCCTTTCATTCTGTTCATTGCTTCCATTGCTGTGCAGAACTTTTTCATTTGATGTAGTCTCACTTGTCCATTTTTGCTTTTATTACCTGTGTTTTTGGTGTCATATGCAAGAAATCATTGTCAAGACCAATGTCAAGAAGCTTTTCTTTTATGTCTTCTACAAGTTTTACAGTTTCAGGTTATGCATTTAAATCTCTATTCACAGAAGTAGAGAATAGGTTGGTGGTTGCCATGTGATGGGGAAGAACAACATGGGGACTTGTGGTTCAGTGGGTTTAAAGTTTTAATTATACCCATTGAACCACAGCTTCTCATTTGAGTTAAATACTGTATTATATTTACAGCACTGTATTGTACATTCAAATTTGTTAAGAAGGTAGATCTAATGTTGAGTGTTCTTATTAAAAAATAAGTAAAAAAGCGAAAGGAAACTTTTAGAAATAATGAATATGTATGCCTATTATTTTAATTATGGTGATGGTTGATGGTTTCACAAGTGTATGCATATGTCCAACCTCATCAAATTTTATGCATTAAATATGAGTGGTTTTTGGCAATCAATTATATTTCAATATAGGATTTAAAAATATAGTACAGGGAAAGACAAAGTATTACCTCAATAAATAATACCCACTTAAAAAACATATTCCAGTTGAGAAAATCTGCTGCTATATTCAAAAATTATTCATTTCTTTTGGCCCTTAGAATTACACATAACTGAAACTGAAGTTAGCATTAATTTTTGTTCATTCTGAGATTCTAATTTATAAGCCACATTAATCATGGAATGTAATAGAGGAAGAAAAAAAAACTAGGACTACAAAATAGTACTAAGAATAAAAATTTGGGAGACATAAGTCTAAAATTATGATATAGGACTAAGAAATTCTGCATTTCATAACTTTAATCCCTTCTGAATATGTGGGGTATTGAATAAAATGTGAAATTTGAAGTACTTTCATTCATTTATTCAGTAATAATTATTGAGTGCCTAAATTATTCACTGTAATTAATCTCTATCTGGAAGAAGCAATAAATATATAAAAATAAAATACAGTGCTAATATGTGACAAGCACTGTAATAGTCACTATATTTTGTACATCATTTTAAATGCTCCCACATGAAGGTTAGAACTCCAGTTTACTTGTAAAAGAAACTGAGGGAAAGAAAGGCTTACTAACTTGTTCAACACCTGGAATTCAAACCAAGGTAAGTATTGTTGCTAAGCTTTTTCAGGCATAATGATAGCATATAGCCATACTTCAAGAAAAAATATCTAATTTTAAAAACCTGTTTTCAGACTAGAGAGGTAGGAGAAATCATTCTTGTAGTCATCTATCCTTCTGTTCTGCTGTAATCATCATAATTACAAATGCAACTGTTCAGGATAGATTATTGATCAAGATTTAACTATTAATAATCCACTCCACTGTCATTTTTAGAAAATTAATCATACAAATTAAACCAACCTTATAATTCTTATGAGTTTAGAGAATTAGCTACACTAGTTATTATTGTATTTTTACATAAACTATTGTTACTTTTAAAATATTGTGGTTCCTACAAATTCAGAATTTAAAAATAACTCATTAGCTATGGTTTGTAGGTTCTATGTGGACTTGTCGATAAAGATTTAACTTATGAAGCTAATAATTATAGTCAGAAGGATGGTTGTGGTTGACATAATGCAGGACAGCTAAGATTGTGTTTTAGTCCATTTTCGTGCTTCTTTAATAATACCACAGATGGATAATTTATAATGAACAGAATTTATTGGCTCATAATTCTGAAGGCTGGGAAGCCTAAGATTGAGAAACCAGTACCTGGTAAAGTCCTTATTGCTGAGTCCTAAAGTGGTGGAAGGCATCGTATCACAGAAGGGCAAGAGAGAAAGACAGTATGGGAGAGCAATAGAGAGCAAATTCACTCCTGCAATAACAAACCCACCCTTGTGACACCAGCATTAGTTCATTCATGAAGGCTCTGCCCTCATAACATAATGCCTCCTAAAGATCTCACCTCCCAATATCATTTCAATGGCAATTAAATTTCAACATGTGTTTTGGAGGGAACAAACATTCAAACCATAGCACTCTCATAGTAAATCCTCAGCCTTTCTAGCCTTAGGATCCAGGGGACAGAGTGCATAATAACCACAGTCACTGGAAAGTCTCAGAAAATTTCCAGAAAAGAGAAGCAACAGGGGTAGTGTAAATTCTATTTATAAAATTTGCCAAAATCTTTTTTTGACTGTGCAACTATGCACATATAATTCAAAGTATCCCGGTGATATGTTTGGATCTGTGTCCCCTCCCAAATCTCATGTCAAATTGTAATCTGCAATGTTGGATGGAGGTGGGGCCTGGTGGAAGGTGATTGAATCACAGAGGTGTTTCTCATGTATCCCCTTGGTGCTGTATCTCATGATAGTGAGTAGTTCTCATGAGACCTGTTTGTTTAAAACTGTGTAGCACCTTTCCCCTCACTTTCTCTCTCTTGCTCCTGCTTCTGCCAGGTAAGATGCTTGCTTCCCCCTTTGTCTTCCACCATGATTGGAAGCTTCCTGAGGTCTCCCCGGAAGCAGAGGCTACTATGCTTCCTGTACAGTCTGCAGAAAGGTGAGCCAATTAAACCTCTTTTGTCTATTAATTACCCAGTCTCAGATATTTCTTTGTAGCAATGTGAGGACAGACTCACACACCCAGTCAAGGATAAAGATCTGAACTTTGATTTGAGTTCCCTTCCAAGCAGCAAAGTTTGAAGTATAAATGCAACCATATTAATTGCTGGCTAAAACAAAAATTAAGACTCTTCAATGAATATAACAGAATTGTGTTCCTCAACAAAATCACAATAATCATGTTCAGGGTATAAGACAGGAGAATATTCTGCATTTTCGAGAGAAAATACAATAAATGGAGACCAACACTGAGATAAGCCAGATGTTATAATTAGCAAACAAAAATTTAAAGCAGTTTTATAGCTAAATTCAATGATATAAAGGGAATTACTGTCCTCACGAATAAAAAGATGGAAAATCTAAGCAGAGAGATGAAAATATAAAAAGGAACCAGATGAAAATAATAGAACTGAAAACTGCAATGTCTGAAGTAAAAATGTCACTGGTTGTGTTTAATAATAGAGCAAAATTGAAAAAGAAAAGAGTTAGTAAATTTAAAACTAGATCAATGGAGGCATGGTGGCAGGCTCCTGTAGTCCCAGGTACTCTGGAGGCTGAGGCAGGAGAATGGTGTGAACCCAGGAGGCAGAGATTGCAGTGAGCCAAGATTGTGCTACTGCACTCCAGCCTGGGTGACAGAGCGAGACTTCATCTCAAAAAAGAAAAAAAAAAAAGAAAAGAAAAAAAATCAATATATACAGTCTAGTAGAGAGATTATGTATAATTTTTTCGGGTTAATAATTGCAGCACAACAATTTCCATAGCCTTGGATCCTTTCTGAGATAATATTAGATTAATTATTCTCTACTATAGTGTGGTTCTTAATGTTATGTTAGAATGAAAGGTATATAACTGTGTTCAGCAAACAAACAAAAACACACACAAGAACTACAAATGTACTCACCCTCTGTACTATAGAAAGTGTGATTAGTTCCACTAGCTGACATTTTAACAACCTTAGTAGCTACTAAGTTTATTCAAAAATTTATTTTTAGCTCCACATTAGGTGGTGATATTGATATTAAATGTTATTTTGGTGGGTTTTTCAGATTATGGCATGGTCATCAGTGGTCTAAGTTCCTATTTGTCTATTATGCTTAGACCTTAGGTGACTCAGATTATGTTTCTCACCAAATTCCTCAATGATTTATTTATAAAGCAAAAATGACAGCTTTTAAAATGTATAATGAAACACACTAAATTTAGAAGAATGGTAATTTCTCCTGTGACATTTTTTTTTCCTATTATAAAGATACTTGAATAAAATAAATCAAAATTTGAAGCTTTGTAAGTTTTAGAATCATGCTAAAAATGTGGCGAGATTTTCATAAGGCAAGCACAGCCCAATAAAGTACCTTTATTCAAAATAATATATAACAACATTACTTTTTTTAAGATAAAATTGTCATGTACTGGCTTTTGCTTTCTAGCATGATAACCTCCCCAGTTTATTTAATATTTCCATTGGACTACTGATATAAAGTCATCTGAAGATTTGTATCTTTCTCTGTACTCTCAAACAACTCCCATGTGGGAATTCAAAAGAATATTAGATTGTATACAAAAGAACCAGGATCAATAAGTTAGAATCAGCACATTCTATTCTCCACAGAGCATGGAAATCCCAATAGTTAAATTCCTACACCCCAATTCTTTGTCTTCTGGATTCAGAAATGATCAGTGATACATAATTTCCAAACTCTACCTGATTTCTAAAAACTTTAAAAAAATTCTTCCTTAATGTAAAAGCCTCGTTATTTTGTGGCAGTGTAGCTACTTGCAGTACGTGTGCATGCTTCCACCTGTGATATGTTTCCCTTATTTCAACTCGAATCACTTTATAATAATAAAAGCTCCTAGTGTGCTTCTAATGTTCAATTTGATGTTCACCTTAAAGACCCAGGCTTGTAATGGCTATTCCTGTAGTCCTACAGAATTAAAAATACTTTTATTTCTAAAGCTTTAAGAGAACATTTTCTTGTGATGGAACCAAAGAGCAGCAAAACCTAAAGCGCTTTCATCTCATTTAATTTTTGTAGAGTTTTATTCTACATGACAGGTTAATTATCTGCTTCCCTGTATTTTGGACCAAATGAAAACAAAGAATAGAGATTGCCCATATGAAGAATAGTAATTTCACTTCACATTTTAACTCACAGTAACCCTAATGAATTCTTGTTATTGAATTGATAGATGATCAATTTTTTGAGTCAGAGAAGGTGTTCAAAAGTAGTTCTTCTACTTACAATTACTTCCCTAAATCCCCATTGTGATCATTTAGGCTTTCTTTTTTTTCCCCTTTTCTTCTAGAAAGAAATGAGTCTTTTGCACAAAAATAATGTCCTGCTTTATCCTCATAAAAGACATTTGCATTTTGGACGCATGGGCATAATAATGATGGGGACTATATTAAATATGCACTACCCATGTAAATAGCCAACATTTCTCCTGTATTTTCCTAATGCCATAAGCAGGAATTCACAAAGACTAGATTTTTCATGGTGCTGACAAAGTGAACTTGAGCAGTAGGAAACCTGAAAAGCTCTAACCGCGGTGGTACTTTATATACCGTGAGTATTTTAAGATTAAAAATGTAGTTTTATCTCAGTGTGCAGCCAGTGTTAATAACTAGTCCTATTCAAGGGAAGCTTCAAGGATGAGGTAATTGAAAGTTGTCCAATTGTGCTTGACTAAGCTAACTTTAGAGTAGCACAATTCATCTTAGTCAGTATTGCACTCAAATAACAAAGTTTCAGTAAAGCAGTGAGAGCCTTTACTTCATGTATTATCAACTTTGATGCTCTGAATGTGCTTCTGCTTTTGCAAATGATGGTACATGTAAATAGCATTCTGGCAGACTCTGATTAAAAAGTCAGGCAGGCAGAAAAATTCATTTATGGTTAAAAGAACAGCAAATGTTAGAATTCTCAGTCTTCAGCAAAACAATAATCATTTCACCTACAGCTAAGTTATCCATTGTCATGGCATACATATTTTGCAAGTTAATTTTTTATGACTCTTTTGATTCATTCCCTTTTCTACTAGAACAATGTGTTCTCAGCTATCTTCATTTACATTCTATTTTCTGATTATTGGGATCTTGTGTGTTAAACTAATTATATTGGAGCAGCAATTTCACTTAAAAATGAGAAATACAACTTCCAACATGGCATATTCTAGATGAATGGTATGTAAACTTTCTGCCGTGATCCCTGAGTATGTGCATTATAAAAATTTCTTTTAACTTTTGAGTGATAAGCCAGACCAAAAATAAATAAATAAATGAAACAGGATCTTCTCCATTGTTTCTCACAGTGTGATTCAGCCTTGTATCTGCTTCTCTTTGATTTACTTGACAAAACATTAATCTAAATTTTAGAATCATTTGGGCACATCTTGCAAATCTCCATCAAGTAGAAGTTAATACATGTCTGCCTTCATGGCATCATTTAATGTATCCTTTAATTATTTAAGATTGTCCTGGCACTATTATTTGTCTGAAAACTTTAGATTCATTACATATGTCAGTCCAAATTATACAATTTAATATATGTTTTAACTCCTCTGAGCTAGGTCAACTCAAACATACAGGCTATTGTCTAACATTGTCACATGGATGTTCTTGAGCAAAATTTCTTATTAGCTATTCAAATGTAATGTGCAGGCTGGAGTCTTGGCATGGTTGTTCCTATGCCCATCTGTCATCATTATTTTGCCCATTTGCATTGTGATATGCCAAGATGAACTAGAGACAGAAGCCAACAAGGTCTGAATGAGGGATCTAGCCTTCAGGACATACAACCAAACTTATTTTCCCCTGTGAAATGTATTTTCACAGAGAACAAATCAGTGAGAGCTTAGTCTTTTTAAGAACTTTCCTAAGAGCCATCTTCCAAAAGTCAAAATTTTTTAGGTAATAAAATTTTGCTTGAACTTTCACTTTGGTGAGGTTCATGTCATATAACCAGATTTACAATTTCTGTCCTTACATCCTAGATTGTCACACACAAATTTTTTTTGTAATCTCTTATTCATCAGAAATTATGATCAAGGACAACTTGGCAGGTTAGTATTAAGGGATATCCAGTTTAATTAGAGGATGAGTTTAGTTTGAAAGAATTATTAATGCTGGGAATTCATACAAAGAGAATGAAAGATCCATAATAAGGTGAGAAGGTGGTGGGAAAGAACAAAAACTAAGGTGCAGTGATAGAACCAAATTAGGAACCAAAAAGTAAATTCAGGTGCCTCATTTCAGAGAAGAGGGGACAACAAGTATGGAGTAAGCTAGATAAATTTTTCTCAAATGCATCCTTATTTTGGTGCCTTAAATGCACAATATTAAATAATCTGATTCCATCAGGGTAAATGGTTATCAATTGGATAAATTCAAACTTTATAAAATTCCAGAAACAATGCTACTTCAGGTACAGATGATTAAGCTAATTTAACAATGGCATAATACAGAGAAAAATTATCTTCCTTTCAACATTTTCTCCCATTAGCTTGATACAATCTATATAGTAAACTAATTGCTGAGTATGTGTCAAATAGAAAGATGGAACATCCACTACTTTTTCCCAGTCTTGATACTTTTAAGGTCAATTCATGTGGCATTAAACTGTAAAAAATCTTTCCAAGGGGGTGGATACAGATTAACAAAAATTTAGGAGGCAACATGCTTTGCCTTCAAGAGTGAAAATAATCATTCTGCATTAGAAATTATGCCTTTGTTGATATACCTCGCCATTTCCCATCCCTAAGTGTACACTGAAACACTAACATCTCTCCCTGAATTTACACAAAACTAGTATCAGCATTGGTTATTCTCCTCATGGAACTTAAACCTAGAGACAGAAGCAAACGCTTTTTCTCTAGTGAATTCTTCCCCTTAAATGTAATGGCAGGTTCCAATTTCTTCTACGTATTGTGCTAAAGCAAATGATTTCAATGTGGGGTCCCAGAGGCTCTGTGGATAGAACTGAATGTCAGTGTTTGATTTCCTTTGTGGTCTTATGGTTTTCATCCAACACATTTAAAAACATTGTTCTTATAAAGAGCCCACAGACTTTGCAATACTGTCAAAGGGGTCTAAGACACATTAAAGGTTAAGAAGACACGTTCTGGAGCCTAGAGGTAATATGGATTTCATTGGTAAACACTCCCCAAAAACGGCATTTAAGATATCACCTTGATGCTAAAACAATAAGGATCTCAAGTAAAACAAACAGTGAAACAGCAACTGTTTATATTTTTCAGCCTGTTTAGTTGGCATCAACAGATATAGATCATTAATAACTGAAATAAACCGAATGCTTCCTTGTTAAATCTGGGTTACATAACTGAATTTGTTTCACAACACACTGAATACAAAGCAAACAAACAAGCAAACAAAACGCCATCTAGTCTTCAGGATCACAATAGGGCCGTGTCACAAATGACTTCACTGAATATCTGAACTGCCTACTAAAAAGGCTCTAGAATAGATTAATTGACCATTTTCAGATACTTCTAGCAGCCAAATTTGTTAAGTAAGAAAAATTAACAAATTCATGTAGTAGAGACAAATTGTAAGAATTTCCTTGAATAAGTTCTGTAAACGAGGTTTGCAGTTCTGTGTCCTGTGCTTCATAGTTTAGAGATCTTTCATCTCTTATTTATTGCTACTTAAAATGCCATCCTAAGAAACATTAAGTCACTATTTTAAGAAAGATAGAACCTGTTTATGATTTGATTTCTCCAAGACTGCAATACATGTTTTCACATCTTTAAAAATACATAATTTGACTTCACTTTCTGAAGAGTTTGAATGTATGTTTCATTACAAGTGGTATCTTACATTTACAAAAAGTCTATTGAACATTCTTTTTTGTTTTTTTTTTAAAATCAGCTTTATAGCGTAAGTTTTGATTTCCTAGAAGGCGTCACCAACTTCAACAACCTTAAAAACGATATGTATAGAATACATATAGTGTTTGTATAGTGCTTTTTTTTTCTTTTTTCTGAGACAGAGTCTTGTTCTGTTGCACAGGCTGGAGTGCAGTGGTGCGATTTCAGTTCACTACAACCTCCACTTCCCAAGTTCAAGTGATTCTCATGCCTCAGTGTCCCGAGAGGTGGGATTACAGGCACCCTCCACCATGCCTGGCTAATTTTTTGTATTTTTTGTGGAGAAAGAATTTCACCATGTTGGCCACACTGCTCTCAAACTCCTGGTGTCAAGTAATCTGCCCACCTTGATCTCCCAAAGTGCTGGGATTACAGGCGTGAGCCACCGTGCCTGGCCTTTATAGTGCTTTTAATAGTTAAAGCTTCACTATAATCATCAGGGATGGAGTATTTTTATTCTACAAAGCTCTGCAATGCATTAGTCAGTCTGTTATCTTCCTGATGGTTAGAACCTCTTATTGTGTCATTTGTCATGGCATTTATTCAATATGGTATTTTACATAAATAATAATCAAGGGGAAATAAAACTACACCTCCAGACTCTCCTCAGAGGCAATTACATTGTCAAACGTATAGGTAATGAGAAAATTTCCTCCAGCTGTATTCTTTTGACTTAGGATTGTCTTGGCAATGCGGGCTCTTTCTTGGTTCCGTATGAACTTTAAAGCAGTTTTTTCCAGTTCTGTGAAGAAACTCATTGGTAGCTTGATGGGGATGGCATTGAATCTATAAATTACCTTGGGCAGTATGGCCATTTTCACGATATTGATTCTTCCTATCCCTGAGCATGGTATGTTCTTCCATTTGTTTGTGTCCTCTTTTATTTCACTGAGCAGTAGTTTGTAGTTCTCCTTGAAGAGGTCCTTTACATCCCTTGTAAGTTGGATTCCTAGGTATTTTATTCTCTTTGAAGCAATTGTGAATGAAAGTTCATTCATGATTTGGCTCTCTGTTTGTCTGTTACTGGTGTATAAGAATGCTTGTGATTTTTGCACATTAATTTTGTATCCTGAGACTTTGCTGAAGTTGCTTATCAGCTTAAGGAGATTTTGGGCTGAGACAATGGGGTTTTCTAAATATACAATCATGTCATCTGCAAACAGGGACAATTTGACTTCTTCTTTTCCTAACTGAATACCCTTGATTTCTTTCTCTTGCCTGATTGCCCTAGCCAGAACTTCCAACACTATGTTGAATAGGAGTGGTGAGAGAGGGCATCCCTGTCTTGTGCCAGTTCAAAGGGAATTTTTCTAGTTTTTGCCCATTCAGTATGATATTGGCTGTGGGTTTGTCATAAATAGCTCTTATTATCACGCTACCTGACTTCAAACTATACTACAAGGCTACAGTAACCAAAACAGCATGGTACTGGTACCAAAACAGAGATATAGACCAATGGAATAGAACAGAGTCCTCAGAAATAATACCACACATCTACAGCCATCTGATCTTTGACAAACCTGAGAAAAACAAGAAATGGGGAAAGGATTCCCTATTTAATAAGTGGTGCTGGGAACATTGGCTAGCCATAAGTAGAAAGCTGAAACTGGATCCTTTCCTTACTCCTTATACAAAAATTAATTCAAGATGGATTAGAGACTTAAATGTGAGACCTAATACCATAAAAACCCTAGAAGAAAACCTAGGTAATACCACTCAGGACATAGGCATGGGCAAGGACTTCATGTCTAAAACACCAAAAGCAACGGCAACAAAAGCCAAAATTGACAAATGGGATCTCATTAAACTAAAGAGCTTCTGCACAGCAAAAGAAACTACCATCAGAGTGAACAGGCAACCTACAGAATGGGAGAAAATTTTTGCAATCTACTCATCTGACAAAGGGCTAATATCCAGAACCTACAAAGAACTCAAATTTACAAGAAAAAAACAAACGACCCCATCAAAAAGTGGGCAAAGGATATGAACAGACATTTCTCAAAAGAAGACTTTCATACAGCCAACAGACACATGAAAAAATGCTCGTCATCACTGGCCATCAGACAAATGCAAATCAAAACCACAATGAGATATCATCTCACACCATTTAGACTGGCAATCATTAAAAAGTCAGGAAACAACAGGTGCTGGATAGGATGTGGAGAAATAGGAACACTTTTACACTGTTGGTGGGATTGTAAACTAGTTCAACCATTATGGAAAACAGTATGGTGATTCCTCAAGGATCTAGAGCTAGAAGTACCATATGACCCAGCCATCCCATTACTGGGTATATACCCAAAGGATTATAAATCATGCTGCTATAAAGACACATGCACATGTATGTTTATTGCGGCACTATTCACAATAGCAAAGACTTGGAATCAACCCAAATGTCCATCAGTTACAGACTGGATTAAGAAAATGTGGCACATATACACCATGGAATACTATGCAGCCATCAAAAAGGATGAGTTTGTGTCCTTTGTAGGGACATGGATGCAGCTGGAAACCATCATTCTCAGCAAACTATCGCAACAACAGAAAGCCAAACACCACATGTTCTCACTCATAGGTGGGAACTGAACAGTGAGATCACTTGGACTCGGGAAGGGGAACATCACACACCGGGGCCTATCATGGGGAGGGGGGAGGGGGGAGGGATTGCATTGGGAGTTATACCTGATGTAAATGATGAGTTGATGGGTGCAGCACACCAACATGGCACAAGTATACCTATGTAACAAACCTGCACGTTATGCACATGTACCCTAGAACTTAAAGTGTAATAATAATAAATAAATAAATAAATAAATAAATAAAGCTGCAAAAAAAAAAAAAAAAGAAAAAGAAAATTTCCTAAGCTTTGAATACATTCTGAGGTGGATTATAGAATGTTTGTTTGCGGGTTTTTGTTTTTTGTTTTCTTTTGGCTGTCTCAACAAACGATTTTAGAGGTGAAGTTTCACACAATCAACAAATCACAAAGACAAACCTGAGGATGTGTTTGGAAACATAAAATTTAAAAGCCAGTATAAAGTGATTGATTGTCCAACTTGGAAGAATAAAATATTCTGTGGGCTAGGCTTAAAAGCAATATATGTCTAATATTACATAGCACAATATGCAAGTAAAGTGAGTAGTCAGCACATTTTCCTATCATGTGAAGGCCAGAAACCTGCGAAATTTTCTCTTTTTTTATCCAGAAGTTAACCTCAAAATACCTGGCTTCTTGGTAAGTTCTTTGGAGTCTATACTGATGTGACCATCCTTCCCAAGAATTTAGAAATAAGGAAACTTGTGTTGTCCACTGAACATTACAATGAAGAAACAGGAAACAGTGAATCGGATGATGAGAAATCACTGTTATGGGGCACAGTTGCATTTAGGGTTCATATGGTTAAGAAAGAAAATGTCTATTTTTTTTAGTTGCTCAGGCCAAGGACTTTGACCTCATTACTTCCTGTTTGTCTGTATTTTACCTCCAATCCCATAGCAAATCCTACACTACTACCATCAAAATCCATCACCACCTCTACTGCCTAGATCCTTTTTGAAAAGAATGCATTTATCTTGTCTGGATTGTTGCAATAGCCTCCTAACTGGTTTTCCTGCCTTTTCCTAGTGTCTCTTCAGCTTATTGTCAACACAGCACCCAGAGGATACTGTTAAAAGGTATATTAGCTCATATGTTCCTCTTCTCATCCCCTCCAAAGTCACTCAGAAAAGAGGCCAGTGTCTTTTGAATGACTGAAGCAGTCAGTAGAACTTCATACCCTTCACATTCTGCTTATGCCTCCGTCTTGTCATTTCCCATCTCATCTTCTGCTACTCCTCTCCTTGTTCACTCTGTTCTGGCCATAATGGCCACTTTGCTATTCATGGAACTCAAAAGGCCAGGTCCTGTCTCAGAACATTGCACTTGTCGTTCCCTTGGCTTGGAGCACTTTACTCCTTTCAGACGCTTGCTATGTTCCCTCACTTTCTGTAGACCTTGATTCCAATGCCACCTTCTCAGTATGGGCTCCCCTGAGGACCCTATTTAAAATGGCTTCACTAACCCCTCTTCGACCCCTTCTCTCCAACACTCCACTCATTTTCTTTATTTGCCTCCATAGCATTTCCCGTCTATCCTACTATACATTTTACTTATTTATTATCTGTTTCTTTATGTTAGAAAATTCATTTCAAATACAAATATTTATCTATTTTGTGTATTGTGGTATCCCAATACCTAGATAATGTCTTGCACAGGGTAGAAGCTCGATAAGTATTTGAAGAACAAATAATTAAGTGAAGAAACGAGTGAATTACTGGAAGAAGATCTATAAAGAAAAGATAGTGGAAACCTTAAAAATACAATATAGCTTCCATACTAAGACAAGCACAGATTTAATAAATTCACATATATGAAGAGAAAACAAAGGGAGAAGAGAGACAGGGAATAGCAACACGGAGGCATAAAGTCTCTGACACATAATTTGCCAGTGCTCTCTGCCTTAAGAGAGAAGCCTTTGCCAAGGACTTCAAGGATTCCCAGCCTCACCGGTGGGATGGTGAACTGCATGTGTCAGACTATTTTAACTTAATGTCATCAACGCTAAATTCTTCCAATGACTCTTGTTCTGCTTCCACTTTCACCAATCAACCTCTGACCACCCCCGCCCCTCCATAGGTCTGCTCACATAGTAAAAATGATCCCATAAAAGACGCTTGTGATTCAAATGTAACTTTTTATGTGATAAACTCATTGAGAGAATGCACTTATCCTATGGCATCCAAAGAAGGAATGTATGAAATTAATGAGCACGATTCTCCTTTGTTTATCCTTCCAGCAAAACTATTCTGTGGTGTGGTGACCAACCATCCCAATTTGCCCAGGACTGAGGCAGTTTTCCAAATGTGGGACTTCTGTGCCTAAACCGAGAAAGTGTTAGGCAGACCAGAAATAGGTGGTCACCCTAGCTACTACATGGCAGATGCTGTTTATGATAAGGGCTAGGAATATTTAAATAGGTATTGTATAGCCCCTTCTTTGAATATCTGAGACATGTTTTTACACCAGCATTTGCTAACAGGAATTTTTTTATTGCTCTCCAGAATATTAGTGAAGTGTCACAAATGTTTAAAATATTGGTGGACATTAGTGGTCTCCAAGTGACTTCTTAGCTCCAGGTTAAATTATTTCTGTCTTTTACCAGAACATCTGCCCATCAAAAACAAATCATTAAGGGAGAAAAATGCTTTGCCCATTGAATATGTAACTCTTACCCATCATGCCTTTTTGGAGCTAGATGAAATCAGCCATTATCTATTTTTCTTAGTACCCAACCAAAGGGTCTAATTTTCCTAATTTTCGATGCGATGGCAAACCTATGGTTGACTATATCCATTTGTTTTAGAGAAAAAGAGAGAATAATTTGTATCAGAGGCATCAGAGAGTTAAGTCGCCTACAGAGAGACAATCTAACACTGTGGAAACCAACTCACACTCTGCAGTCCCAGACAAACATCAGAAACTCTGGTTCTTTGCCTGTGTGTAGGTTGCTTTAGTCTCTGCTGCAGGCAATTTAAGACGTTCTATTACTACCATGGGCTCTGACCGGCCTTTGATGAAAATCATCTTTGTTCAGCTGTATTAGTTTCCCATTATCTTCTGGTGAGGCATGAGAGCCAAGGTCTAAACAAAAAGAATGACAATCACATGTCTTTATGTATCCCAGCATTTAAAGACTTAGATCTTTTCTTCAGCAACAAACCTATAACAGCAGGTTTCAGGTAGGAATTGCAGCTTTTCTTTAGATCTAGAAAGAAAGATGCTTATGTAGACTTTTGTTAGAAATTCTTCATCCCACACATCATTAGAGACAACATGGTATAAACAGTCTTCAAAGCAAAGACACTAGTGGCTATTTTACGATTATTACCTCAAGTTTTTTTCAGTTGTTTCTTCAAACGCTGCATTCTCAATTGACACTGTCACTGTTTCTTAAGCTTCCATGGAGAAAGTTTCAGTCCGCAAATTTACGGGCTAATCAAAACGGTGATGAGAATCTGTTACACAGCTTAATTTTAATCTCCAGTTGAAAATGGGGCAGAGATACAGCAAGCAGAAAGCATGTTGAGAAGGATTAAGGAATTTAAATAACATTTATGCTCTGATAAGCCCCCTCAAGAAAACAAACGAAACTGTCCAGAGTGCAACTTTCATCATTGCTCCACTATCAGAATTTTAAACTGGAGATCTCCTTCTGGATATTCCAAAATCCTTCAAGATTAATATATCAAAAACAGAACTCATAAATTCCTCCATAATCTGTCCCTTTTTCTACATTCCTGTTTCATTCTAATTAATGGAGCTGCAAGTCATCTATATTAGGAACGTGGGTGTTGTCACCAGTTCTTCTGTCTTCCTCACAATCTCTGTATAATTATATACAGGTGAGCTTCGCCAGTCAGTCCACAAGTATTGGAGAGACAGTCCACTGACACTAACTTTAAGTTTACACTCTTTCACTTTATCATTTAAACAGCAATGAGAAGTGCAAATGTTATAGGCAAGTTTAAGGACTCAAGTACATAGACACAACTGCCAGATGGCCTTCTTAATTCCTCTTAGATTTGTGCAAAAGATGGTAAATGCAAGCCCCATGGAATAATTTTTTTAAAAATCCACCAATTCGAAAAGCCTAGATAGGGGGTTATATACACTTCATGGTATTTGGCTAGTGGAGGGACCGTGACAGCACTCAAGGGTTTGCCATATTACTATATAAATGATTGTATCCTGCATCCCAGTGACATCCTTCTGTGATATTTTTCCTATTGCATCATCTGGTCTACTGAGGTTCCAACCCTATAGAGGAGTCTAGGAACAACTCACCACACCAACGCTGTCAATTCCACTTTTTAAAGAGCAATGACACCATCACCTTTTATCTATTTTCATTGTCATTCCTTTAGTACAGCCTTTGATCTTTCTTATCCTTAAGCCTCATCCCATGTAAACCCATCATCCGCAGTGCTGCTGGTTAGCTTTCTAAAATGTCAACATATTTATGTCACTTTTGGCTTAAAAACACTTTGTGATTCTTTCCTTGAAAATGTGCAACCTCCTAACTGTAGTTCCAAAGGTTCTTCGTGCCTTGGCCTGTAATCTTTTTCTCTGACATTATTTCCCAGCAGTGTCATTTCCAGCAAATGCCCACTACTGCTGTTCTGTGGCACCTGTTGCTTCACCCTATCATTCCGTCATACATGTTATTCTCACCACCTTCCTTAGTTATTTTACAATCACATTTTTATTTTGTTAGTGTTTTAATTTATAATTTTTGTGGGTACATAGTAGGTGTATATATCCGTGGGGTAGATGAGATGTTTTGATACAGGCAGGCAATGTGAGATAATCACTTCACGTAGAATGGGTTATCCATTCCCACAAGAACTTATCCTTTGTGTTATGAATAATCCAATTACACCCTTTTAGTTATTTTACAATGTACAATTAAGTGATTATTGACTATAGTCACTCTGTTGTGCCATCAGATAGTATCTCTTATTCATTCTTTCTGTTTTTTTTGTACCCAGTAACCATTCCCACCTCCTCTCCAGCCCCCCATTACCCTTCCCAGGTGACTAGTTGGATGGAGGCATGAATATCTGAACTATGATTTATGAGATAATCTCCTTTCACTTCTTTGTGCTGTAATAGTCCTAATTCTCCATGGGGTGATGGATAATTGACTCAATGCAGAAAGAAAATCAATGAAGGATATTTATATAAAGCTTTATTTAAACCACCATATTGGCCGGGCACAGTGACTGACGCCTGTAATCCCAGCACTTTGGAAGGCCGAGGCGGGTGGATCACGAGGTCAGGAGATGGAGACCATCCTGGCTAACATGGTGAAACCCCGTCTCTACTAAAAATACAAAAAAAAAAAAAAAGCTGGGCGTGGTGGCGGGCGCCTGTAGTCCCAGCTACTCGCGAGGCTGAGGCAGGAGAATGGCGTGAACCCGGGAGGCGGAGCTTGCACTGAGCCGAGACCACACCACTGCACACCAGTCTGGGTGACAGAACGAAACTCCGTCTCAAAAAAAAAACCATATTTTGTAGCCCTTTCTTTCCTGGTGTCTATTATTCCTTCAAGATTTGATTTAATAATCTCTCCTATGTAAAGTCCTGTCTTCTCCCAACTGACTCAATCATTCTCTCCTCTATTTTTAAACCATATTTTCTATGTACTTATTTATAGTTTCACATATCACACCATTATTTTTTACATGTCTCAGTGGAATGTGGGCCCATCAGGGGCTGTGGCTTGTAGAGCTATAGGCATTTCAATACTCTGACTTTGCTAGGAGATACTTTGTTCCAGATGAGAACATTTACTTAACACCTGATATAATCAAAAGCATGTTTTTATTTCCAAACTATTACCACCCTATCTTCCTAATCAGGGTGTACTGAGCTTAATTTTATCTGCCTTTTTGACTCATGGTCATTATTTACAACTGTTGTCACTGAGGTGTAAGGATTTTGAGGTCTGTTGATATTTGGAGTTACGCTTTCTTGAAATTTTTTACAATTATTTTTACACTTATTTCTCTTTCTCTCTGCCTTTGTCAGGTGTTACAGCGTTCGTTTCTTGTTGTTAATGTGCCTGTCCTTAGGACATCTCCCATGCCAAGGTTTATCTGAATGTGGTGCTTCTGTTCAGCTGAAGAATCCAGACAACTGAGATTATTAGGAGTGCGCTACATAAATAGACTTTGGAGTGAGAACTTGAGGCACTTTCTGACAAGTAAATTACATGATGTTAAGACTTGCATTTTGCTGCTCTGAGACTTGAAAAAGAAAAAAAATACATATATAATTATTCTTCAAACTCAAGTCTCTGAGTCTATTCTGAATGAGAGAAGTCCTTCAGCTGAGTGAAACCTGGAAGTAGATATTGTGGATCTGAATGCTGTAGTTGAAAAAAATAAAATTGAAAAAAAGGGAAAAAAGAAAAATCAGTAAACACAAAACATTAGCCCCCAAAGTTATCATTGATAAAACTACTTAGAAAAAATATAGTAACGTTTGGAATGTGAAGCAACAGATACAAATCTTTTAAAGCCATGCATTTCTTGACCCAAATTTAATCTAGTTCTATAATCGTAACCTTTGAGGGAGAGAGAGAGAGTATACACACGCTCTCAAGTGTCAAGTACACGTGTATAATCAAGCAAACCTGCTGCTGCTTTGTTGAGAGAGGAGTTAGTGAAAGGGAACAGATGTAAAAAAATGCTGAGGGCATATAGCAAGCAAGCCTAGAAATTTAGCAGCATCTTTGCTGGAGAAAATAGTATAATTTTTCTTCAATTCATTAAACATTATTGGAAATTATCT
This sequence comes from Papio anubis, assembly GCF_008728515.1. Lineage (NCBI taxonomy): Eukaryota > Metazoa > Chordata > Mammalia > Primates > Cercopithecidae > Papio > Papio anubis. The sequence continues at coordinate 174,866,502 of NC_044976.1, forward strand.
TTTTACATCAGAGGAGACATTTGCTTCATGATCTGTTGAACAATTTTAAGCTTATTAAGTTTTCTTAATTCCAGTGAAATTAATTCAAATTTTAAGCAGTAAAATACTAAGATGTTTTTAATTGATGTTCCCCGATACAAAACAAAATGCCACTTTATTGTCTAGCAAACATATTCTAATTATCATCACTGAGGAATACATATAAAATTCATGACAGAATGATAAAAATTATTTGTTATTTGCAAAGTACTTTAACAACATTAACTAATAATCTTTTGTGCCTGATTTTGGATATACTGAATTTTCTTAATAGGGACTAATCTATGATGATTTTTTCGTCTAGAAATAAAAATTAAGTCCTGTTTTGTAAACCTATACACATCACTATTTCTTGTTACTGCAATTAAGAATAAATGTACATATGGTCCTTTAACTGTAAACGATTCATAATTTAAGCAAATACCCAATTCTTCAGGACTAGATGTTTCATCATTATAATTTTATCACTGTCATTTGTAATAAAATAGAATTCCTATAACAATCAAATATATGTATCACCAACAACTAGGTTAGGAAATAATTAAGTTGTCTAAATTTTACTACGACACCTAAAGAAATTTAAAAAAAAAAGTCATCAGTTATTCAACACCACCAGTGAAAAAAGTTAGCTTGCAATTACCAGTCACTAAGAGAGAAGGGGGTTTCTTATGTTGTGATTATTATTTGTATATGGTATCAGCAAGTGTTATTAAAAACTTTACAATATTAATAACTTGCCATTTTAGTTTCTGTTTTTACCTTTTTTTTCTCTATTCTCATTTCATGATATAGAATTTATAATCTGTTTTTTTTTATATTTCATAAGAGATTTTAAAAGTCTGGAACCTTGCGCTTCAAGATTTGATTCCTAAATTAGAAGGATGAGCATAATCTGGAAGCTGCTTAGGGATGCAGAATCTCAGGCCCACGGAATCAGAATCTGTTCTTTAACAAGATCCCTAGGCGATTCATATGCATGCTAAAGAAACTCTATCCTAGCACATAACTCCCCTTAGCTCTAGCACATAAATCCACGTGCTATTATTGGACTTTGTAATGTAAACATTCAATACTGAGTTTGAGAACTTTTATAACTGAATTTTTCAATTGAAAGAAAAACCATGTTAAAATTATTATGTTAACGTAAAAAGCTATGTTGTTGTTAGCAAACTTACCTTTCTTACATATTGTTACAATAAATAATACACAAGCAAGCAAAATGATTTTAAAGAGAGTGGGACATCCTCTTATTCCAAGTGTCACTTACAGTATTTTTTTCAGATTCCTTATTCAATCAACAGTTTCAGGTGCTATGACTGTGGTAAAAAACTAATAAACAAAAATGTCCAAGAGACGATCACTGCCCTCAGGTGGATTATGTTCTAGTGGGAGGTGTAGACCGATAGCAGATGTCTATAAGTAAAATTTATAATCACAGCCAGGTAGAATGTACATAGTAAAATTGATTATTCTGAAACAATACTGTGTCAGAGAATTTGGATTATTCTGTTAAGATTATAAAGAGGAAAAAAAATTGAAAGAAGGGTGTTATTGTAGTTGTTGTTTGTTGCTTTATCTTGTAATTAAACTTCAAAAAAAAAACCAAAAAGAGGTGAGTGGATCAGACTGTATTATACCACCACAATAGACTGAAGAGAGTAAGGGGAGTAAGGAGTGCTTCCAGCTGCCTTTCATCCTCTAGATAGGAAAGCACAAGGATATGGTTGTGGTGTGTAATCTCAGGAAGACAGAAATATGAAGTCCAGGCAGAGCAAAATAAAGAAAGGAAGGTGGTCAACACAAGAATCACGAAATGCCAATCACATGGCAACGCCTGGAAGCTGAGAGAAAACCCAGACAAGGACTGCAGAATTGCTGAGAAGCTGATCTTCCAGCAGCTGTTGGAAAAGGCCCCTTTGTCAACAGTTACCTGCAACTGACCCTAAGTTTGGCTGAACAGCATGTTAACATTCTCCTTTATAGTGGCCCAATACCACCATGCCATAACAAAAGCAAAGAAGTAACAAATAAATGGAAAGGATGGGTCACTTAACACCCAGAGAGATAGACCACCAAAGTGGCATGGAAGAAACCCCAGGACCTGGTTTTTAGGTGGGCCTGAACAATGTGTGTGCTTACTATGTACCAAGTGATGCGGACACTGACTAGATTTTGTATTCACTACAACCTTGCAACATAGGCATTATTATTACTACTAGCTTCATTGAGAAATGAAGAAACTGATGTTCAGAAAAATAAAGTCAGTTGCTTGCTCAAGAATACAGATTTCAAATACTAAAAACGGCAGGCCCAAGATCTGTCTGATTCCATAATTGTCTGTTTTTCTTATTATTATGCTTTAAGTTCTAGGATACATGTGCAGAATGTGCAGGTTTGTTACATAGGTATACACATTCCATGGTGGTTTGCTGCACCCATCAACCTGTCATCTACACTAGGTATTTCTCCTAATGTTATCCCTCCCCTAGACCCCGCCCCTCAACAGGCCCCAGTGTGTGATGTTCCCCTATCTGTGTCCATGTGTTCTCACTGTTCAACTCCCACTTATGAGTGAGAATATGTGGTGTTTGGTTTTCTGTTCCTGTGTTGTGGTTTTAATCTCCATGTAATAGAAGTAAATCATAAGAAAAAGATAATACATTATTACTGTAATATTACATAATGCATAATACTATGTAGATTTCTAATCTAATTCTGACTTGAAAAGAGAGAAAAAGAATGCTAGCAGAAGTGAAATCTGTGTTGTCTTCTGGATAAGGAGAGGGACTACTAGACAAAGATAGGCATTCACACAAGTGGAACAGCATATAGACAAGCTTCAATGTCAGAAATAACCTGGACCGTGGAGCTGGGGAGGGAGTAGATGAGCATCCAGGCTTGCTGGAGCTGAGAGCAACAAGTGGGGGTCTGTAGAGTGATGAGGCTGAAGACGTCAGGCTAGAGATCTGTTTTACAATTTGTTAAATAATGTGACCTTTAAACAATTCAGAATAGAAAAGAAATGGAGTTCATTGATTTTATCTTTTGTATTGTGATCTGTCCTTTTTCCATATGTTCAATATCTTTATTTTAAAAATTCACTAGAGACATTGGAGTGTCTCCTTTCTGCATTGTTTCTATGAATTTCGTGTTCTCATTTTTTTTTCTCTTTCTCTTTTGTCTCTTTCTTTCACATTAAAAGTTTCTTCAAATCCTTAGTGACAATGATAGAAGCACTAAAAACAAAGTGACAATCCTGTATAAGGACAAGATTTCTTGACTGATGGGCCTCACCCTCAGGCTGCTGAATGTGTTTAAAAATATCAATATATTGGTCTCAGTCCAGATACTGTGACTCAACTGATTTGAGGTAGACACAAGCATCCGGATACTTAAAATCTTCCCCTAGGATATTCTAAAATGCAGGCAAGTTTGAAAATAGTTGCTCTACGGTGATCTCAGAGGGACCCTTGGTATTACCTGGGGCTGGTTATTTTACTTAGTGAAGGAATCTTTAAAATTTCCTTGGCTTGGATACTGAAGTGAAGAAGGAGTCAAGGATAGTGATGAAATAAACTATCCACATCCAAGGAAAGAAGGGAGGAAAAAAGTAGGATGAAGCAGGATGGAGTCTTATGTTTATGTGAGCAAATTTATATCTCCTGCTTGCTGGAGGCTATTATCCTACCCAAATTAACTCAGGAACAGAAAACCAAATACTGCGTGTTCTCACTTAAAAGTGGGAGATTAACATTGGGTACTCATGAACATAAGTACTCATGAACATAAAAATGGCAACAATAGACACTGGAGACTACTAGAGGAGGAAGGGAGAGGGGCAAGGGTGGAAAAACTAACGGTTTGGTGTTATGCTCAGTAACTGGGAAAGGGGATCATTTGAACGCCAAACCTCAGCAGCATGCAATATACTCAAGTAACAAACCTGTACATGTAGTCCCTGATTCTAAAAGATGCCCACCAATGGTGGATTGAAAAAGGGAAATGTGATAAATATACACCATGAAATACTACACAAACATACAAAATGAAAACATGTCCTTTCAAGGTACATGTATGCAGCAGGAGGCCATTATCCTAAGCAGATCGATGCAGGAACAGAAACCCAAATACGACATGTTCTCACTTAAAAGTGGGAGCTAAACATGGAGTACACACGGAAACAGTGATGGGAACAATAGGCCCCAGGGCCTACTGGGGAGGGTGGGAGGAGGATGAGGGTCGAAAAACTACCTGTCAGTTTCTATGCTCACTACCTGAGGGACAAATTATTTTGTACACCAAACTCCAGTGACACACAATCTATCCATGTAATAAACATGTACGTGTACTCTCTTGATCCTAAAAGTTGAAAAAAAGATTAAAAAAAGAGGAATGAAGAAAACTGCAAATCCATCTGCCATGGTCATCATACCACCTTGTCTTACACTCTGATTACCTAAGAAAGAGGAAGGAAAAGTGGACTGGGCTCTTCCAGGAAAAGCCAGACTATTACTTACTATAGAAAATACTCTTTATACTCTTTTCTCCCAGACAAACCTACTCCAATTCACAAGTTAAAGTGCAGTTACTTTTTCTGCTTTTTTTGGGGGGTGGGGGGGACAGAGTCTCCCTCTGTCACCAAGCTGGGGTTCAGTGGCACAATCTCGGCTCACTGCAACCTCCACCTCCTGGGTTCAAGCGATTCTCCTGCCTCAGCCTCCCAAGCAGCTAGGACTACAGGCACCTGCCATCACACCTGGCTACTTTTTTGTATTTTTAGTAGAGACAGGGTTTCCCCATGTTAGCAAGGATGGTCTTAATCTCATGACTTCGTGATCCACTCTCCTCGGCCTCCCAAAGTTCTGGGATTGTAGGTGTGAGCCACCGCACCCAGCCTGTTTCTCCCTATTTCTATCAAACTACATGTCACATTCTCTAAATCAGTATCTTATCTATCTGCTTCCACTAGACTCTGATTTCTTTGTGGAGAAGGATCAAGTATCACTCATTTTTCTTGTTCAGCAACACCTATTACAGCCTAGCAAAGAGAAGGAATTTAATGATCTTTGTTGACTGATTAACTGACTGATTGACGTACTGTATGAAGTGTAGCAGAAATAACAAAGGTAAACTTGAGATTTGTAAAATATCTTTAGAAGGGACATTTCAGCTTAAAAAAAAGAAGAAGATAAAAAGAGAAGATCTCATAACAATTATTGGTAAGGGATGTTCTATTTCTCTAAATCTTCTTGGCTGATATAGGTTATTATAAGACTTCTGAAGAATTACTAGAAGGTTTTCAAATTCTGCAAGGCAATTTGGCAAACATAAAATTTAAGAGACCTCCTGTCTATTCTCATGAATCCTGGGATATCCTCCCAAGTTACTCCTGTCTGAATTTTCCTAAGTTGCTTAGCTAAGTATTGGCCACTGGTGTTCTATTCCTCCTGTAGGTTATGCCTCAGTATCTCGTGAGGATCTTGTTGAAATACCAATGTCAGCGCTCTTGCTCATAGTAACGAAGGGATGGCCTTAGATGGAAAATTTCATGTTTTTGCACTTCAAGCTTCTGATTTTTTTCGTCGTTCTAAAAGAAAGAAAAAAATATCTTAAGGTTGCCTGCAAGAGTAAATCTCCATGTTTATTTTATCTAATTACTAAAATACTCTTCCAATTGATTAAAACAAAATAAACCTCTTGCTTTTAATAGCAAGTCTCACCTCCACTCTCTAATGGGTCGAGTGCCTCAAGTGCAAAACACTTGTAATTTTACCTTTCTGGACAGTAAAACTTCAGGTTTCTGCCATTGGGAAAGACAGAATCACCTGACTATGGGAAGCTAGGAAGGGGGATCTGGAAATTTAAAGACATATCACATGTCCCAGTTCCAGCCTCAACTTGTACACCTGCTCATGCAGGTAACTGGTCACTCAAATTTAAGAGAGTCTTCTGGAGTTTTCTGCTTCAGCAAAGGAAACTTGCTTGTGTCCAACTTCCACCTTATCCCCAACAACATAAGATTTCTCATGTCTGTTGACTCTCAGCATGCATCATCTGTTTTTCGGTTTCTAGAAGATTGACTTCTTTTGTTAGCTCCTCTCTTTGTTCTTATTTTGTCTTGGTGTGTTTGTGACTTTTTGTTTCTTTATTTTGAATGTTTATAAAAGGATACCTGGATAAATGTTTAATCACAAATCTCACTGCTATTGGTTCTAAATTCAACCAGGGATGATTGATGATGAATATGAAACCAGAAGAAGTCACACGCTAGCATCAAAATATGGAAGAAGATAGCAAATACTCTTGAGAAATATTTTTGACAGTTCATCTATATTCAAACTCCAGGAAAAGATTTTAAAGAACTGCATTTCCACAGCTATCAGCACATGTAGTCACTCTGTGATGGCCTGGGCTATTAGATCTTCCAGTCTGACTATTTGCATTCCATTTTATGAATTGTTTATTGAAGATATTCTTTTACATGTTGGCTTCAGTTATAGGGACTGGATATATGTTAACCACCATGCTGTGCATTTTAGAGATATTCTTTTTTAAATTGCTTAATAATCTTAGTAGGTAGGAGATATTTCCCCAGCTTGGAGTTAAGACAGCTGAGGTATTGAGAGGGCAAACATGTTGCCAAAGTTCACGAAGTTTAAGTGAGTCTAGAATACATTGACTGTGTTTGTTTGTGTGTTGGTTTTTTTGTTTGTTTGTTTGCTGATCTCCAAACTTGTGTTTGTAGCACAACGTGACCTCATCTCGTGAGTCAGGAATGACACTATCAATTTGACCTGGCTGTGTTTACCCCATCCACAAAGTCATACAGCAAATGAAGAATATTTTCATGGCATGGAAATCAGTTTGTGGAAATTAGGATTCTCATTATTTGCTGGTCCATTTGTTCTTCAGCTCATTTTTAATGACCCTGGCATACCAACCAGAGCTACTTAAATGTAATAGCCCCATAGAAACAAACTGTATCTAACCCAAATTCCTTCTTCTGCAATTTAAGCCCATTCCTTCTTCATTTATTCTCAGGAGAGAAGGGAAATATCTGATAATCTTATTTCTTTTAATAAGCTGCTATGCTTTTGGAAAATTGTAACTTACAGTGTCTCTTGTCTCTTGAATAGCAGCAACAAAAAGTTCTCCCTATACTCAGCATGGACCAGCCTTTTATTATGCATGTATTCATTCTTTATTGGATTTATACAGTATCTTTTCCCTGAAGAGCTCAAGGTTCTACGTGAGAACTTTTAAGGAGCAAACATTATTTCAACATAATGAGCCTAACTCTGTCTCCTACAGAAAGAGAGCAGAATATCATAACCTTAGCCAGAAGAGGGCCACTATTCCTAAATAAGCCAAGCCCGATTTACGAACACAGAGTATCCAAAAAGGGTCATCATTCCTGGGAATAGAAGCAAGACTAGGAGCAGAATGAGAGGAGAGCATTTTCATTGAGAGCCATCATGTAAAAGAGAAGCATCACCTTTTCTTTCAAATAAAGCTCATCTCTCACAGTGTGTGGAGGAAAGTGTGTGGATGAGGAGATGCTATGATGGAAGCTGTGCTATGATGGATGAGGGAAGAAAGGGATCTGGATGGGAGAGAAAAGGCTGTAGCAGCAATTATGTAAAGAGGGCAGTTCCTTCTAAAGACAATTAACAGGCAAGAGAGAGAAAGTGAAAGTTGAATGAAGTCAGTGACCTGTGAGGGTGAACTAGTAAGTGGGGGATTGTGGTAGCTTCTGGCCTTTACTTAAACTTGTCATTTTCCATTATTTAAATGCAATCATCAATGGCAAATGGGAGAAATTATCTTAGAGTAGTTCTCCAGAATACATATTTCTTTACATAAGCCTTATGTCAAACACACTAGAGTGATAAATTAACTGGATCATTATGTTTAGGCTACAGTTTCATAACTTAAAAAAAACACCCACTTGTGAATAATTTCATGATTAGTGTGTGTATAATCTAACTAAGAGCTTGGGCAGCCTAGAGACAAAAGCGTGAATTTTTCTCCATGTTTCTTTTTAATTCTCCAGGGCATTGGAATCTATGCCATGGGATTCAGATACACTGAGTAAATAGAAGACTTCATCAGATTCAAGATTTTAGGCCCTTTGCTTCTGCCCTTGTTTGCACCTAATGCAAACAAACACTGGTTTCTGAAGTTTCTGGGTTAAGAAGAGCACCTAGTCACATTGTCCGTATCAACAGATACTGCCAAAAAAAAAAAAAAAAAAAAAAAAAAGGTATATTAAGCTTATATCATTCCTGAACATGAAAGTCTTGTTTACAAAATCCCAGGAGAGTGCTAACAGTGTTGGAAGGAATATTGTGAAAAACTACTGGGAATGTAGTTATGGGTTATGGGTTGAAAACCCCAAGTAAATGCTTGAGTAATAAAAACATCACAAAATATCCTTCTGGGAAGAGTGGGTTTTGTCATAGGAAGACAAAGCTTTTGTTTTGTTGAATATTGTTTCTCAGAATTACAGAAAAAGCAGAGAATTTCGTTTTCCACTCTTATCCTAACAGCATTTAACCTGTCCCACAAATAAATGTTAAACTAATGTCTTTAGACTATCAATTTGACAGAATACCAAATTATTAACCTTTCTAAGGACCCCAAATTATGTCTATGATTGGAGCAACTAAGTATCTCAATATGGCCTTGTTCCTGAATATGTAGTTGTGTATATGTGTGTGTGTGTGTGTGTGTGTGTGTGTATATATAATATATATATGTATATGTATATGTGTGTGTGTGTGTATATATATGTAATATGTAGTATATATTAACATAATTGACCTAATAGAGGATAAGAAATTAAACTCTGGAGTCATAAAAAACCTGGTTTTGCTTCAGGTCTTGCCAATCAATCATTGGATGACTTTAGAAAGTTGCAAAATTGTTTAAGCCTCAGTCTTAGCATTAGAAAAATGGGACTAGTAATAATATTTGTTTTGTAAAATTTTTGTGATAATCAGATGAGATAATGCATATGCCATTGTTGATATAATACATGATTACCTAGTAAGCTTTCAATAAACATTAGGTTTTATCAGGGTCTTTATTATATTATTATAGATTCAAACTTTTATCTCCCAGTCAATACGAACACCCTTGACTTCTTATTTATTATTACATGCCCTGTGCCTAAACTTGCTTCTATTTTTAAGTACTTTAATTTTCTTCTTAGCACTGTTAATATTTTAGTTTTTATAATAATTACATTTTATTTGTATTTACTTATTATGTGAATCCCATACTGGAATATAAGCACCTGAAAAAGTCTGTATTACTCACCCCTATGTCACCATCATCATCAGCCAAGGAACATTGCAGATGCCAATAAAAGTCTGATAAACAGTAGCATAGGCTTGGCATATAGTGCATGATACACAAATCTTTAAGTTGATACATAAGAATATAAGCAACTATGTACATCCAAAGCATAGTTGGATACAACTCTGTTTGTATGTGTGAGTGGCCTTTCTTCTATTGGGCCATTTCCTATACAGCAGGGAACATATTGAGTGACAGTTGCTTTATTACTGATTGAAAACTAGTTAATGAATTATGACTGCTTAGCATAACAGAGAGGTGAGTAAATTTGAAGAGGGCCAGGTTGATCAGCTGAGTGATTTAAATGCTAGAAAATAGGATTTAGAATGAGAAGCTGAGGGAATTGGGGTTATTTAGCCTGAAGAAGAGGATGGGAGGATGCTATACAGCAGGCAAATGCCAGCTGTTCTTCATTTTTAAAGACTAATCCATGTAATAAAATGCAGGAGGTAACATGTTAAAGTAAATTCACCAGGGGGCTCAAGATTTTTTAACATAGATTTGTGTTATGACTTTGGGGAACTTTCAAATTTAAATTGTACTTGAAAAAAAATCTCACAGGAAATAGCCATCATTAGGTATTTGGGAATACATATATGGGTTTAAATTAAATATAATACTATTCAAAATAGAAAATACACAAAACAACCTGACTACCTCAATTGTATGTCTAGCCTTCACTTAACAAGTTTGTTGTGCAGTCATTTCCAGGATAATTATTTAAATTCAGTAAGATTTGATTCAGATATGATTTGTCACAGGCCTTTTCTCAGGAAATAAACTAATCTAGAACTCTATGTATAAAAGAAATATGCAGAATAATTAATACCATAAAGCTGGAAATGATTTGGTAATGAAAGTACTGGGATTTGATGATTTGGAATAATCATTTTAACTTTCATCTCATTTTATGTAATTACTTTACAAAACATGTCACTTGTATTACATTATGAATGCATTAAAACAAATTGAAACTTCAAAATGTATCATTTGGTGAATTTTTCAGTAAAGAATTATTTTGCAACTTAAAATCATCTTTACAGAGATAATTCTGAAGTTATATATTTAATTAATTTTGGGGGGGTTGAACATGCCTATACAGAAATCTGTGTTCTAATTTTACTTGAAGGATGAATGTTTGCCTAGTAATTTTCCGCACAGAACTTTCTCTTCTTACTGAGGACCTAGAGTTTGCCTGTAGAATAACAATTACATTTTGTTAGATCCTTGCTGAAAATAACTATTTCCATATACTGAGTACTTACTGCATATAAACCCTATAAATGTATTATTTCTATTTCTCACAACAGTCCTTAAAGTAAGCACTATTATTTTCCAGATATAGAAGTCTGTCCAAGATGACACCACTGGTGGGTGGCATTATTGGCATTCTGTTCAAAGATGTAGGACTCTAGGACATATGCTACCCTTTCAAATGTGTTTATGAAAAGTAATTAACTACACACAGGATTAACAACGAAAAAGTTAAAATAATATATTCCATAAACTGAGATTCAAATTTTAAACAAAATATTTACAGAGCTGTTATTATAGCATAGTGGTTAAGACAGTGAGATTTGGAATTAGATTCAAATATTGGCCCCCACTGTTTGCCATCACTAACCTTGATGAGGTCATCACTAGCTTCACTTTTCTCCTCTATGACATGGATTTGATAAGAATAATACTTCCTAAAGCTTTGTAAGGATAAAGTAAAATCCTGAATGTAAAATACTTATTACAGTGCCAGGTGCACAGTAGATGCTCAATATTGTTAGTGGAGATGCTAAGTGGCACATCTTATGCAGACATAGATGGTACAATCTTCATGATTACCTAGCAAAACAACGAAATTCTGAGTTTCATAGCCAATATCATACTGAATGGGCAAAAGTTGGAAGCATTCCCTTTGGAAACCGGCACAAGACAAGGATGCCCTCTCTTACCACTCCTATTCAACATAGTATTGGAAGTTCTGGCCAGAGCAATCAGGCAAGAGAAAGAAATAAAGGGTATACAAATATAAAACGAGGAAGTCAAATTGTCTCTGTATGCAGATGACATGATTGTATATTTAGAAAACCCCATCGTCCCAGCCCAAAAACTCCTTAAGCTGATAAATAACTTCAGCAAAGTCTCAGGATACAAAATTAATGTGCAAAAATCACAAAAATTCCTATACACCAATAATAGACAAGTAGAGAGCCAAATCATGAATGAACTCCTATTCACAATTGCTACAAAAAGAAAAAAAAAACAATAAACTATCTCTACCTAGGAATACAACTTACAAAGGATATGAAAGACCTCTTCAAGAAAAACTGCAAACTACTGCTCAAGGAAATAAGAAAAGACACAAACAAATGGAAAAAAAAATCCATGCTCATGGACAGGAAAAATCAATATCATGCAAATGGCCATACTGCCCAAATTAATTTTTAGATTCAACTACTTTAAATTTCATATGAAACCAAAAAGAGCCTGTAAAGCCAAACAATCCTAAGCAAAAAGAACACAGCTAGAGGCATCACATTACCTGACTTCAAACTACACTACAAGGCTACAGTAACCAAAAGAGCATGGTACTGGTACCAAAACAGATCTATAGACCAAAGGAATAGAACAGAGGCTTAAGAAATACACCACAAATTTACAACCATCTGATCTTCTTCAAACCTGACAAAAACAAGCAGTGGGGAAAGAATTCCTTATTTAATAAATGGTTCTGGGAAAACTGGCTAGCCATATGCAGAAAACAGAAACTGGACCCCTTACTTAGACCTTATATACAAATTAACTCAAGATGGATTAAAGACTTAAATGCAAAACCTAAAGCCATAAAAACCCTAGAAGAAAACCTAGACAATATCATTCAGGACATAAGCATGGGCAAAGACTTCATGACTAAAATATCAAAAGCAATTACATCAAAAGCCAAAATTGACAAACGGGATCTAATTAAACTAAACAGCTTCTGCTCAGCAAAAGAAACTATCATCAGAGTGAACAGGCAATCTACAAAATGGGAGAAAAATTTTTCAATCTATCCATCTGACAGAGGTCTAATGTTCACAAGGAATATCTACAAGAAACATAAACAAATTTGCAATAAAAAAACCACCCCATCAAAAAGTGGACAAAAGATATGAATATACACTTCTCAAAAGAAGATATTTATGCAGCCAACAAACATATGAAAAAAAGCTCAACATGACAGGTTATTAGAGAAATGAAAATCAAAACCACAATGAGATACGATCTCACGCCAGTTAGAATGGCAATTATTAAAAAGTCTGGAAACAACAGATGCTGGCAAGGCTGTGAAGAAATAGGAATGCATTTACCCTGTTGGTGGGAATGTAAATTAGTTCAACCATTGTGGAAGGCAGTGTGGCGATTCCTCAATGATCTAGAACCAGAAATACCATTTGACCCAGTAATCCCATAACTGGGTATATACCCAAAGGATTATAAATCCTTCTGATATAAAGACACATGCACACCTATGTTTATTGCAGCACTGTTTACAATATGAAAGACTTGGCTCCAGCCCAAATGCCCATCAATGGTAGACTGGATTAAGAAATGTGGCACATATACACCATGGAATACTATGCAGCCATAAAAAAGGATTAGTTCATGTCCTTTGTCAGGACATGGATGAAGCTAGAAACCATCATTATCAGCAAATTAACATAGGAACAGAAAAACCAAACACCACATGTTCTCACTCATAAGTGAGAGCTGAACAATGAAAATACATGGACACAGGGAGGGGAACATCACACATCCGGGCCTGTAGGGAAGTTGGGGGAAAGAGGAGGGTTAGCATTAGGACAAATACCTAATTCATGCAGGAATTAAAACCTAGATGACAGGTTGATAGGTGCAGCAAACCACCATGGCACATGTATACCTATGTAACTAACCTGTATGTTCAGCACATGTATAAAGAACTTAAAGTAAAATAATATAAAAATAAATAAATAAATAAATAGATAGATAAATAAATTCTGAGTTTCCAACTAGCATATAAATCATGCCTTTGATGTATCGTTTTAGTATTTCCTTTTTTGTCCTTCTGATACTTTCATTCCAGCTTTGTTGTTGAAATGGAAGATAGTGAAATTGTTGCAGAATCTTACATTTATTTACAAGTGATTTAATTTGGCATGTTAACTCTCTTGTGAGAGCCTGCTGTTTAATAATACATTTCCAGGAGCATATCTTTTCAATGAAGTTGTTTACATTTCAAATGCAATATGGTAAAATGCAAGTATATTGCCATGATTCCACAGCCCTAGGTTTCATACCTTCGGATTCATGGAAAGAATGATTTTATTTTTTCCTTTACATCTCCCTAAATAATCTTAACAGATACATGAACACCATCTTTTGACAAAAATAAATCACGGATTAAAATTTTTGTGACAGTTATCTTTCAACTATTATCTTGAATGTGGTTATTCTAAAATGGACTCAAATACAGATAAAATTGAAACATGTATACTGTCAATTTTTCTAAAGTTACTTGACCCTTGAATGAGTAATCTGAGCAACTTATTTTTCTCTTTCCACAAGCATTCTAAAAATAAATAGCAAACATACAGTTTAAAAATATGTTTTGTGGATCCAGGGTCATCTTTCCTTTTTGCTCATGATATGCACCCACTCAAAAATGCCAGACTCATGTCAGAGCACTAACTCCCTAAGAATTGTGTTGTGTGTGCTTGGAACTTACTGCAAAATGACTCAAGATCCCTCCAGAATTGCCAGATAATACCCCACTAATGACTGATGCTCCTCCACCCTGAATCATGCAGTTCCAAGACTGGATCCAACTCTCTGCCTTTCTCCACATGGCACACCACTGCCAAGCTTTCTGCTGGCTCTTTTTCTACAGTGACTGGGATTGTGAAGCCCTTTGCTATTTAACACATTCCTGATGGTTTAATCATTTAAAAAATCAACATGCCAAAAATTTAAAATCCTGAAATTACATACATTCAACTTCTCAGAAGATTGCGTTGCATCATTTTAGTAAAGTCATTGTTTTATGTCCCTGGGGAGAATAAAATGAGAAAGAAAAACTTGTTATATTCTTATTTATGCATGTATTTGCATGCAGGAAAATATAGTGAAGACAATTTTTTCACTGGAAACAATTAAGAACTTTACAATTATTATCTTTAAATGTTAAAATATGTTAACCACAATTCCTAGAAATATAAGATTTTCCCATATCTTGAAATGAATGTGTTAATTTTATTGGGAGGGGAGGTGTGTCAGAAGCTAAATGTCATGCTCTTTTTTCAAAAAATTTTTGTCGTATTATACTATGAAAAAGAAACTTTTGAAAAACATATTGTGGCATTAAGACATAGTTCAATGTATTGTTTTTAAGAGTTTGTACTTAAGACAGTGTAATGACTTCTTAATAGGGCAGTATAAACTCAAGTAAACTACCAACCCAAAAACAATACAGCAGGGTATATTCATAAGTAATATAGCACTTAAGTAGAAGACACTCGATATGATTTTGCCTTAGGTAAGGCACTCTATCACCACGGTAAGGTAGAGATTTGTGAGCAACAAGTTTACTGAGGAGCACTCTTGGGACCAAAATCTGAGAGTAAATGGGGTAAGCAAGATTAGGCAGAGGAAGAGAACGAACTGTGATACAGTTTAACAGAGGTGCAAGCCAGGTCCTTGGGGAGCTGTGGAGAAGCAATGGCTTCTCAGAGATGTCCCAATTTAGGCAAGGAAACTGGGTCTTTGTACTGCCATATTTAATAGTCGTCAGACATAGGGTGCCTCCAGAGAAAGAACATAATTTTGTGCAAAACAGCTCGTTTTGACCAAGTGCAATTCCCACCATCTATCAGCAGTCAATACTCCCAGCATCTGATGAATGCATGTTTCTAACTTGAGGGGGCAATCTAGGTGGTACACTTCAATATTTTCATTACAGTGCCATATAGTCAGATAAGGGAGGAATTTTTTGTCTATATTTTTAGCCTTAACTTTAGTCTTCCTCACTAATCTGACATATACAATCCATCCTTTAAACTCAAATACCATATAATGTAGAAAGTTTTAGACTTACAAGAAAGTCTAAGATGAATCTTAAAAAGACTCTTAGCTCACAGTAACTTACAATTACCATGTCTTGAATATAACAATAAGTACAGGTCTTTGTGAAACAATAGTTTTAATGACCTAATACATTCCTATGGTACTATTTTCAGTGCCATTCTTTTAGCATCCTGGTTCCCAAACAATGTGTCAAGGTATTCCAGGGCACGCAGAAACTCTTTGGATAATCATGAGATACTTTTAAATTGCTAGGAAAAGAGAGCAATGTCAGGCAGCATATGACCTCAAGGGAGTTCACAGTTTTAACACTGGATTATAGTGTATTTCTTTTGATGATGCAGTATCTTTGCAGAGCTGGATTTTCTGTGGTTTCTAGATGAAAAGCTGTTACCATGCAAAAATCATTGTGGAATGAGAAATGAGGGTGACGAGGCCCAATCCAATCCAATACTAAACTTTGAGAAATTCTGTAACACCCAACAGAAGAACATATCTCATTGATAAGTAATGGTGATTATTTAAGAAAGAAATATAAAGTATTTTTTCAACATAAGTATATTTCTTTTTAAATGGCAACTGAGTTGTTAGTACATCAATATGTATGAGCACCGATGGACAACTGTGAGAAATTACTGAGACCCTAACGGTGTCATGAGCCAAGAAATTTTGGAAACCTCTGTTTTAGCCTTTGATCACAGTGGGGAAGAGGGTGTTCCAAACAGAAGAAGCTGCATGTGCAATGGCCCTGCACTGAGGGAGTCCCCGGCATACTTAAAAGCCAGTGTGTTTGTCCTGTACAAGAGAACAGTACTAGTCATCTCTGCGGACTAGAACTGTTCAGTGCTAGTATCCACGTGATGAGGGATTGGCACAAGATGATGCCGCAGAGCTAGAGCAGACCAACTCTGAAGCACGTCATAGGCTTAGCTATTGATTTTATATTATACCTTGAAGGCAATAACAGAGATTTTAATTTAGGAAGGCGCATGATCAGAGATGTGCTCAAAAATATAATTCTGGATGTCACTATTAATAACACTATATACTTTATAAATATTTGAGACAATTTATTGATCCAAGAAAGACATCATGAGGAGCTAAACCAATATAAGTTTAGAGTTAAAAGGTCAAATTTTATATATATTATTAAGAAGGATTGACCATAAATTGGATGCGAGATATAAAGAAGGGAAATTCAAGAACCAGGTGCCCCTAACTCCCACGTTATTCAAGAATCCACTGTACACAATAAAATGTATTTTAAAAAAGAGAAATCTACACCCACACTCCTCTTCCTTCACATATAAGCTAGATGTTAGTCACATGTAAGGTGACCAATTCATTTAGGTTTGCCTGGGATTTTTCCAGTTTTATTACTGAAAGTCTCACATCACAGAAAATTCCTTGCTTTTAGGCAAATCAGGATAGTTGGCTACCCTTGCCACGTGGTCACATCTAGCTGGAAGAGAGAACATCTAAGCCTGTTGAACAATGAATCCAGATGAACACAGAAGTTCTGTTATTAAGGAGGAAGAGGAAAATGAATATGCAACTAGCATACAGGAAAGCAATAGATACGAGTAAGCAATTAGCAATCTTCTATAATGATTAGTGATCAAGATGGGCACACCAGATCTCACAAGGTAAGTAGAGAAAGAGAAGGTCATTAAGGAGATTGAAAAAGAACCATTTAAAATGTAGAACAACAGCAGGTGAGGGAAATTATAACAGCAAATTTCAAGAGGATGTATTCACCCTATAATCAAATGCTGTAGAGAAAGCCTGTCAAGTATCCTCTCTTACGTTTTAGCTAAAAAGCAATACAACTGTGGGGTTAAGACAGGTACCTAAGGAAGGTAGTTGCAAAGACATGAAAAGAAGCACAGAAGAGGAGGGTAAGGGCAAATGAAAACAAACCTCATTTCCATAGAAACTTTGTCAATATCAACATTGGATTTCATGCCAATCCTGAAAGCAGGTGTGCTTCACTGTTTTCCAACACTAGTACTTTAATACTCCCTGAGAACACATATTTTATTCTCCTCGGAAACCTTCCTTCCTTTAGCAGAGAGCTTCCCACAACTTAGGTGGTCTGTCCTAGCTGCAGTTTTCTTCCTGGCAACCTCACATGGTGCCTTATCTCTGCCTGTGGTAGGCACTGCCCACTGTCAACATCTGTTCAGTGAGAAAAAAAGATTCAGGAGTTTAATTCTCAAATTCTCATGTCTGTGGTCATAGATGCTTGACATGATGTAAAGAGACAGAGATTATGGTATTTGATGCCAAAATGAAACATAATTTAATTGTTAAAAAAGGGCACTCAATTACTTCACCATGCCAGTGTTTACCTTACCAAAATGTAGAGCCCTGCTGGTCCAGTGGCTCACACCTGTAATTCCAGCAATTTGGGAGGCCAATGCGGAGGATTGTTTGTGTCCAGAAGCTTGAAACCAGCCCGGGCAACATAGCAAGATCCTGTCTCTACAAAAAATCAAAAATTAGCTGGGTGTGGTTACACACGCCTATAGTCTCAGCTACACTGGAGGCTGAGGTGGGAGGATCTCTTGAGCCCAAGAGGACAACGCTGCAGTGAGTCATGATTATGCCACTGCATGATCATGTTGGGATACCTTCACACATCACCCACCATTTTAAGTAATATTAAATATTAAATATTTTTTTTAAATGAAAAATAAAGTTCATGGACCACCCTTCGCTTTTTTCTTATCTACATGCTTCCTACCACCTTCACTTCTTTCTTCACTTAGTTTCCTGTCCAGCTTTGATTTCACAGCCCATTCACATCAACTACACTTTGTTTCCATATCCTGATCTCCCCTATTCTTCTACTTCTGGCAAATTAGCACTGGAGTACTGCTAAAGAAACTCACATTAAACTTCTTGCCTGTCTGTCCTTCACAGAAAGCTACTCTGTTCTGAAAATTTAGACCACTTCCTCCAGCCACCTGCATTTTAACCTCAGCAGGAAATCTCACCTTCCACCTCACAGATCAAAGAGAAGCCATTAAATAGGAGCTACCCAACCCCACCACAGCTACAAAACCTGCCCATAATCACAGGGGAGGTGGCTCACCCATCTCCCCATGTGTGCACGCCACTCTATTTTATTTGGCCTTGTCTCTTGCAATATTGTCAATAACCTTCTTCTGCACCCCAGGTTACCTTTTTCCTTTCTTAATTGACATTCCCAGGCATAAGTAGACAAAAATGTTTCCATATACTTTTTTAAAAAACCCTTTCTTGATTGTTTTGTTGCTACCCTATCTACACAATCAAAGGTTTTAAATGAGGGTTTTTATGCTCCCTATCTCAGTTCATGCTGCTCCCAATCATTCTGCACTTTACTCCAATCTGGATCCTGCTCCTATTACTGCACTGAAATGACTTTCAGTGTGGTCATCACTGACCATTATTTTGCAGCCAATGAACGTGCCTTATATGCTTTTTGCTTAAACATATGTCCTGACATGAGTCAGGACATGATAGATATTAGAAGTCAAAGTATCCAAGTTCAGATAATGGCTTCACCACTTGTTACCTCTGTGATTATGGGCAAATTTGTTAATCTTTTAGTATTAGATTTTATCTGTAAAGTGAAAATAATAAAACAACTTACCTAATCGAATTGTTTTGACATGTTATTTAGAGAAAAGGTAATTAATGCAGTGTATGGCACAAAATATACGTTGAATATACATTAGTTTGTGTTGTGATTATTTTTATCCTTCCCTTGGGAGGTAATTCTCCAGGGATCCCACACATTTTTGCACATCATGAAAGCAAAGGCACTGATAGCCTTTTGTTCTGGAATGTATTTTCAAGGATTTTTGTACATGGTATCTTCTTGGAACATAAGGACTCCTTTGAGAGAGGACCCATTATTTGCTGTCCCATATAATGAAGATGTCCCCCTCTCAGGCAAATATGAGCATCTTTGCTTGCAGAAAAATACGAAAGACTAGGATTTCCTAAATCCGCAGCTTTAGAGATGTGATGCAAGCTCTCTGTGTATGCCACACTCACCAAGGCCCACTCTTTACTGACCCTGTGCTGTTTGAGCCTGCTCAGCCACAGATAATACAATCCTTTGGCTCTGGTTCCAGAGTCTCATGTCTTTGGTTAGTATCCTTGAAATTGTGACTGAATAATCTATTAACTTTCAAGTAGGTAAAATCTTCGACCCTTCACAGTTTCTGACACTTCTTGACACATTCCAGCTTTGGAAACTTGAGACAGCACCTTCTTCCTGAGACTCTCTGCTCTCAGCATCCATCATGCTGCAGTCTTGACACCTCTTCACTCTCACTCTTTCTTACTCTTTTTTGCTTTTTACTCTTAAAAAATAATCATGCCCACAATGTGGGCATTTCTCAGAGTTTTGTCTCTCTTTATATCTCCACCTTAACTCCCCTGCACTGCCAGAAACACTCCTGTCTCCCTCTATGGCTTCAGTTAGCATCTCTATGATGATGACTCTAAATCTGTATCCATAATCCCGGTCTTTCTCCCAACCACAAAAGTATACCTAATTGATTGCTAGACATCCTGACTTGAATATCTCAGAGGTGCCTAAAACCCAGCCTGCTGAAAACTGAATTTATCATTGTCTCTTGAAAACATACTTCTGCCTTAGTTTCTTCTGTTTCGGTGATGGATTTCCCCCCGCAACCTCCTATTGCCCAGGCCACAATAGGAGTGTCATCCCTCCCGTTCACCCACTGTCAATTACCAAGCCATTTATGCCTCCAAAGCAGGTTCTGAATACAATCATTTTTTACTCTCTATGCTGATGTCACCATAAACCAAACTACCGTTAATAGCTTCCTAAATTGTCTCCTTTTTTCTTTCCTATTCTATTTCATTTATTACATAGAAACACAGGAATCATTTTCAAATTTAAATCTTGATTGAACAAGTTTAAATGGTTTCCCATTGGCTTGATGTCAAAGTCCAATCTCTTCAAAATGGCTTACAAATCCCTGACCTCTATTAATTGCTTCTGCTGCCTCTTTCAACATTCTACTCCTCAAACATATTGGACTTCTCTGGACTCCATAAATGTGCAAAACTCTATCCTCCAGGCCATTGTCCATGCTGTTGCTTCCTTGGAATTTTCAGGTGTCTCATATTAATTAGATAATCTATTTTATATCATCCTATCCTATAAAGTAAATATTTGAAGAGGGATGTATATATCCATCCCCTGTCGTTAAACAACAGCTTTAATGTACAACTATCTGCTTTGACAATGAACCTAAATGATTACATATTTTGTGACTAATATGTAAACAAATGGCCTTCATAATACTGACCCGAACGAGTTTCCTATCAGTATAAGGCGAAAAGCAGGAGTTGGTGTTTAGGGCAGATTCCTCTCCTGTTCTGCAGGTAAGTGTTCTGTGTGATGAGCTCTCTTGGTCACATAGATATATGTCTGTACTCTAAGTACTTTAGGAGTCCAGTGTCAAATATGGTAGAATACTAAGTAGTGTAGATAATACTCTTATTTTAAACGTTAAAGAGGGGTCTTTTCTCGTAGGTATGGTGAAGTAGCTACTATGAGACTAATACACCCATTGGAACAAAACAAAACACAAAACAGCTTTTTGAAGATATCAAAGAGTAGCAAAAGACAGTCAAAATTCCAGAGAAAAGGGAAATTAATAGAGGTGAATAAGAGCTTCAGAAGCATTTCTAACTTTGAAGTGCTAGTCACAGGGACATACCAGAAAAAAAAAAAAAAAGTTGCCTAATAGTTTGGAACCATCTCACTGACCTCGGAGAAAAAAATTAAGAGCTGTAAAATAGACAGATTTTGAGAATTCAACATGATGAAAAAAGAGAGAACCACAGATAAGTGAAACAAACAATCTATATGAAGTTGCCCTTAGAAGCATTTGTTGGCTTCCAAATTTCATATACACAAGGACAGTTTCCAAAAAAATAAAGCAACAAACAACTGTAAGAAACTAAAAATCAACAAATATCAGCAATTTCCCAATGTGAAAATGGAGTCCAAGGTGCACTCATGAAAGGTGGTATGGTAGGCAGCGCAGACGTTCAGTGAAAAACTTTAAAGGGCTGAACTCTAATAAGGCAAACTCTAAAGGGACTTAACTTGACTAAACATGGTCTGATTGCCTTCTCTTCACTTGAATAAAAAAATTAAATGCTCTTCAGAGGAGGAAAGTGTTACCTGGAGATTTTTAAATTGTCAACATAACATGTCCACTATTCAATAAAAATGACCAAGCACACCAAGGAGTAGGCTAAATGACTATACATTAGAAAAATAAACAGAAAACATATATAGACCCACAGGAAATCTAGATATTAGAGTTATCATACATGGACTTTTAAATAACTATATATATTTAAGCAAATATATATTAAAGTAGCTATTTAATATGGTTCAGGAAAATTGGAAAAAAATTGGAGAAGTTCAATGGAGAACTAAAATCCATAAGTAAAATAATCAGTTGAGAAAAATCACACAAATGAAAAAAATGCAATAAATAAAATAGCAGAAAGGATGCAGGACTAATAAAATCAATTAAAAATTTGATAAAAAGAAATTACAGTACAAAACGTAAGAGGGTAGAAAATATAGAAAAGTGTTTAAGAGACAGGGTAAATAGGTCTAACAGAGATGTACTCATAGTTCCAGGACAGAGGAAATTTAATTAGAAAGAATTTAATTTAATTTAATTAGAAAGAAACAATATTCAAAGAAACTGTGCCTGATAAAATTTTATAAAACTGGTAAAAGACATCCAGCTTAAGATTTAAGAAGATACTTGAACCTCAAACTGGATAATTATTTAAAAGCCACACTTAAAAACAAACAGGAGAAAAGTTTGAACAAACACTTCACGAAGAAATATTCCCAATTGCCAATAAGCACCTCATCATGGCCAGCAAGGTTCAGCATGGTTTGCCCAAATCTGCCTCTCAGATCTCATCTCCTACCACTCTCCACTTCAACCACGAACCTTCTTTCCATTCTCAGAATAAATCCAAGCCCATTTCTGCCCTAAGCCCTACCAATATGCTTCTCTCCTTGTCTGGAACATACTTCACTCACATCTTTATGTGACTGACTTCACATTAAGAGGGAGCGCTTCACTACCCAAACTAATTAGCTTCCTTTCCCAGTCTCTCTCTGCCACATCACACTATTTAGTTTCTTCACAGACCTTCCACTACGTAATATCAGCTCCTTTGTTTACCAGTTTATTTCTTTATTGAGTGGCTCTCCCCAAGGCATGTAAACCTCATTTGAGCAAATATTGTCTGTCTTGTTCACGATTATATCTCAGTGTCTAAAAGTCTTTAGCCTGGCATGTAGTACACGCTCAATATTTGATGCTCATTTTGAAATGAACATAATACTAACCACCAACTTCAACAGCTAAGACCTCCTCTGTTTTATTGATCTGTAACCTTCAAGGTCCAGCTCTGTTTTTGTACCTATATAATTACTTCTTGACTAATTCTATCATCACTTATTTTTGTATTTACTGGATTCATGCGGCTTTAAAGCTTGACCCTCTATTTTATCACTTTATTTTATACTCAACCTACTGAGAATTAGAGTTTCAATTATTTGAATCTACATGAGGTTAAAATCTCCCTGAAAGTAGTCATTTTTATATCTACTATACCATGTACAGTTTACTGAATTCTATTCATTGACTTACAGACTGATCAGTGATGGATTGAAAATAATAGATTAAAAAGAGGAAATACGGCAACTACAATTTATATATTAAGAAAAATGGTGATAACAGAAGGGAAGTTGTAGCCCTCTAAGCATTTGGGACATATCACTACAATTCTTTATAGGAACTCACCTCATGTAGAGTTCTAAGAGTCATTTTCCAGTTCATTTTTTTATCTATCTTTTTTTCTGTATCTCATCACTGAAAATAAATGGGACTTGATATGCTGGTGACTGTTAACATCTGACTGCCTTTGAATCACTACAGTCTGGTCTGTCTCTAAAGTTGAATTGTTCTGTCTGAACCATAAGAGAAAGATTTTGGTGCTTGGCATTTTCTCATCTTTTTAAGTGATCCAAAGCCTATGAATCCTTTATGGTTTGCTAAAATGTTTATTTCTTCTAGTCTTCCCTGGATGATCTAGCCCCTCTTGGTCTTCCCTCAATACTTCCTCTGTATCCTTTGAGTTCTTGGTATATAGATCAATAAACAACTTTTTAATATTCATTAACTAAATGATTTTTTAAATCACAAAGATAATTTAGTATGTAAGAAGAAAACAATATATTCAGAATCTATTGGACAACAAGTGTGTTTCAAGCATTTAAAAAAGAAAATACAGAATCCATAAATAATAAAGGAAGGCAAAAGATGAAAGACCCATGAAATTAAAATTGAAGCAAAATAAAAGGATATGGAATACAAATAGAAGAGCAGACAGACTATCACTTTAAAAACTGAATATAAAAAGAGTATTTACTGTGGTTCTAAAAGGGAAAGCGAATCATTTGTTACAGCTAACATTATTTAACTTCGATGTAAGAATATGTGAAGGATTACAGAACAAAATAATGCTCCTCAGATACAAAGGTGACAAGAGGCACTGAATATGAAGAAATTGAGATATGAAATATGAGAGTTCATAATACAGAAAAACAAGTAAATGAAAAGAAAAAAAAAAAAGAAACTAAAGGCAAAAGCAAATCATTTATTGAAGGGGGAGATGAAAAATAAGGACAACTGTGTAAAGAACAAAAAGTCTATCTGTCTCAAGAGTATAAAAAATAAAAGCAGACATACTTGAAGAAAGAAAAAAAAGTAACTGAAATCTGGTGAGCTACATAGGATGAAGGAACAAGACTATTGACATACATGAGGTAGAAACTGAGATAAAGTAAAGCATCTTAGGTACGTAAACGGATCAATGATAACATTGGGGTATATTTAAATGAAAGACTTAAAAAACAGGTGAGACACAAAGGGAATAAATAATCTGCTGACAAAAATATAGCACTCGAACTGCCCCAAATGAGAACTGAGTTACTATGAAACACATGTCAAGGAAATTATGTTACCTATAAAGTCAGGAAAGAGATGATAATGCATGTAACATGGACAAGGCAGGAGCTTGAACTTGCATGAGTCCCCAAGATGGTACACAATGCATTGGACTCAAAGACAGTAAAAGTGACACACAGTGTAGGCAAAGAAGATGCCCAAGGTAAAACCGACACCAAAACCAAACAAAAATCTGAGATTCACAAGAAGCCAACATGTTTCAGGGTTACAAGGGAAGTGGGACAGTGATGCAACCGAAAATGAATTTCAGAAAAGTCATCTTTGATGGATGTAGGGAAAGGTAAGAGCTTAAGGAGATGCTGAAATAACAGTCACACAGAATGCAGCATTCTCATAAGATTACCTTGGTAGAAAATCAAAATATCTTCACATTTTGGATCAAATGATATAGCTTAAGGGTAAGATAACAAAGGGTGGGCAGGAGGCCAGGAGAAGGAAGATTTCCTTATATAAATGCTAAACGAGGATGCAGCTATATCCTGGATAGGAAAAAATAAATACAGCCAGGAATCAAATGAAGAAAGTTGAATTAAGTTAAATAAATCAAATGTAAAGGAGAAAACAAATAAAGCTATGTAAACCTAAAAGAAGTATTTTGCGCCTGTAAGTATTCTACAAAATAAACTTCCAATCTGTGACGAATTACATTATTTAAGAAAAAAACGCAGTTGGGACCATTCTGAGAAGAGCAAAATCTCCCTACCTCATATCAAATACTCCATTCACTTCTAAATTTGGTAAATATTTAAATATTAAAAATGTAATTAAAAGAAAATATAGTTAATGTTTATCTAGTCTCAGGCACAGAACACCCTTTCTGTGTTCATATGTAACAATAAATCCATAAGTGGCTAAATAAAATGTTTGCATATCAAAAATCACCACAAAGAAATATAAAAGGCAAATCTATAGCAAACCAGGAAAGCTATTTACAATCTGTATGATAAACATTACTAATTTTAATATTGAAGTATCTCTCCAAAATAAAGCTTTTAATACCTTAGTCAAATGAGAACAATTACAGAAGAAGAAACACAGCAGAGAATCCTTTAGGAAAGTTTAATGTCATTATTGTTTTCAGAAAATATAAAGTTAAAAAATAATATAATAGCCTATGATGCCTATCAATTTGGAAAAACTAAAAGTAAAAACATGAAAGACTCTGTAATATCAAGATCTCAAATGATGACTCTCATATACCTGATTGACATGTAAATGGAAGTATTGCTTTCTGGAAGACAATTTAGCAGCACATAGCCTGGCCCAGATATTCAATTCAAGATGAGAATTTATCCTAAGTAAGAAATGAGGAATGTGAAACAAAAATTTTCTTCAGTGAGGCAAATTGCAGAATTGTAAGAGAAAAACACTAGAAACCAATATTTAATAATCAAACTTGATTTTAAAAATCACTCAATATACTTAGAAAAGAATGTTATACCGATGTTAAAAATGACATAATAGAAAATACATAATGACCTGTAATGCAGTTCACAATATGTTGCATGGATGAAATTATAAACAGTGATTATTCTGGGTAGTTAGTTATAAGCAATTTTTATTTTGTCTTATTTACATATTTTCTAAATATTTAATCCAGTTAAAAACACATTATTTCAGTAATACCACAAACAATATAATAAAAATGTTATAGTAGAGTACAATGTAATGCCGTGAAAAGAATGAGTGAGAAAACAGATTGTATATTATACATTTGTGAAGAGAAACAGAGTATAAACTCAAACACACACACACACACACACACACACACCATAATTAACTCTAAGAAATTGTATTGCACATCGGGCTATTTTACTGGGTGATGTTTTTTAAATTGTTCACAAGAAATATCTATCACTTTTGTATTCGGAATGAAAAATACTATATAATAAAAAATATTTTTGTTAAGGTGGAACAATTATTAAATTGATATTTGCAGAAAATCAAGGCACGTGAGCTGCAAATGCTGTCTTTGTGTGTGATGGTATGCAAGAGGAAAGTTAACTCAGAGAAAGGAAAAATGTTGAAGAAATAAGTTGATTTAATTTAATTTAATTTAGTTATGGAGAGAAACAACTGCCTAGGAAATATTTCAAGAAAAGTAAATACATAGAAAATAAAACAAGAGATCAAAGTTAATTTCTCTGGGTCAACAGTGATAAATATTTTTCCCCAAAAAAGAAAGAGAAAGGAGTCTCTGAACTGTACCTAAACACGGAACATCAAAGCTTCCAATAGCTAAATAATATAATTCAGGGTCGGGGTGGTGGCTCATGCCTATAATCCCAGCTCTTTGGGAAGCCGAGGCCGGTGGATCACTTGAGGTCAGATGTTCGAGACCAGCCTGGCCAACATAGTGAAACCCCGTCTCTACTAAAAATACAAAAATTACCTAGGTCTGGTGGCAGGCACCTGTAGTCCCAACTACTTGGGAAGCTAAGACAGGAGAATCGCTTGAACCCATGAGGCAGAGGTTGCAGTAAGCTGAGATTATACCACTGCACTGCAGCCTGGGTGACAAAATGAGACTCCATCTAAAAAATAATAATATCAATAATAATAAAAATTTTTAATATACTATTGAGTCCTTACTTTGAGAAAAGCATTGCTTTAAAGGGTTTTGGTGAGCACAAAAAGAAAGAGAGAAAAAATATGTCCCTAGGAGTTATCAATCTAGAAGAAACAAGAATAATATAAATACAAACAGTGTATGTATTAGACAATACGGGTTAATGTCAAGTAAGTAACATCAACCATGAGGAATAAAGCAGTTCAGAGAGGGCCAAAGAGTAAAAGCCTGGTGTTACTCAGAAAGTTTTCATAGAAAAAGTGGCATTTTAAGTATCTTTTGGATAGTAGAAGATGAGAAAGACACTGTGATGGCACACCTAGGGTAAATTTACAATAACATCACACCACCTACAGCAAATGCACATGAGAAAAATAACAGCACAATTATGCGTTGTGCTTCCTTTTTAAATATGGGGCAAAAAGGAAAACACTATTTTTTCTTCAGTTATCAAGTAACGCTGGACTAAATGGAATCCTTTCCAGTTCTGTAGATGGAGGATTCTGCACTCACCTTGTACTCTGTTAGAGAGTTAACAGAAAGAAGTAAGCAATTGAGGATGTATATAAAGTCAGTTGCATACAATTTGTCATGCCCCCGAGGTGAAAGGGTGCCAAAGGGAGACAAAGACAAAGTCAAGGTAGTAAGCAAGCAAAGATACGCTGCCTCTGGCAGGTTCAGAGATAAAAGGTGACTTTCTGAGGAGAGTGAGCAAAAAGGTATGCTTCTCTGGAGAAGCCAACTTAAAAAAAATAAGAATAAAAAAGGATAAATGGAACCTAAGTTCACAAGGAGAACATTTGATCTATGTTGTGCACCTAAAGCCATAAAAGAGCCAAGGAAGAAAGGAAACAGCTGGAAATCACAGAGAATGGCCCTGAAGTGCAGAAAGAGATAACATCTTTTCCTGTCATTCCTGCAGCAAACATTTGAATGCCCATGTCTTCTTGTGACTCAAAAATAAATAAGAAATGCAATGCTTTTAGAAAAATTGGTATCCTAGGGGTCCATCATCTTCACAGATGGGAGGAGCATTTATAATTGAGGATAAGGTGCCATGTTTCATAAGAAAAATCACTGGGGAAAAAAAGAGTATCTTGAGAAAAAAAGAAAAATAAACAAGGAAGGAAAGGGGAGGAAGGGAGGGAGGGAGGAAGGAAGACAAGAGAGAAGGAAAAGGGAGGGAGAGAGGCATAGACCATTAGGGAAAATCAGAGGCCCTTAGGAAAAGGAAAGAAGCAATAATACTTGTGGGATCTATGAGAAATAAAGATTGCATTTGGGGAAAGGCCTCACTCTGTAGGATTTGTGAAACTTAAAATGCCCTACATGGCTCTCCTTTATCTGAACCCCATCACCTCTCTAAACTCATCGCATAGAACTCTCCTCCTCACAATGCACTCCAGCCCCACGGACTTTCTCCAAGTTCCCCAAGCACATCAGTTCGTAGTTCCGAGTGACAGCATTTGAATTCCTATTCTGTTCACCTGAGATCGTCTTCATTCAGATACCATCAGGGCTGACTCTCTCACTCCTCAACTGTGACCTTCTCAAGGAGGCCTTCCCTGGGCCCCATCCAACACACACATGCCATTATACACATCTACACATTTCTTACCACTATTTCTTGCTGAGTCTTTTTTCCCACAAGCAGTTAGCATTCTCAATACTGTAAACTGCATTTTACTTATTAATTTATTCCTGTATTTCTGCCTAAGATGTAAGATTTATAAAGATGGGAACTTTTGTTCATTTTTGTCTTATCAGGCCTAGAAGATTGCCTAGTACACAGTATGTACTCAATAAATATTTGAAGGATGAATATTAAAAATATGAACAATGTGTTAGTCTAGTCTTCAAATTGAAAAAAGACTAAAGGTTTCATATTCTGAAGAACAAAGAAGAATTAAGCAGTGGGACAGATGAAGATAATATAGAGGTTTTAGGCAGCTCAAAACCAAATAAATGGTTCAAAGCTGACATGGGAGCAAGGATCCATAAAGATTTAACATTTACAAAAAACAATTCCCCTAACAGTACTGTGGGGGATAATGATCATTGTTCATAGATATTTTCTGCAGCAGAGGGGAAAAGTTGTAGGGTTACAGGCATAATTATTATGAACTAAAGTACATTGGTAGAAGACCTGACTGGGAGACAGAAAAGTCAATGAATGCAATTTATATGTTATAGTTCTTATGCAGACAATTACTCATAAGGCATATTATGGAGGATGAAAAGTAAGCATTTTGGTTATTTAAAGATAAACTGTAAGCAAGCCTCTGAGCAGATCAAACAAATGTGCTCAACATGAGGGAGTCTTTTTATCACTCCAGCATTGCTCTGTCACACTAATGGGGGAACAACTGAATTGAGGCATGTTGAAGGAATAGGTCTTCATGGAATACAGGGAAGAAGGACAGCTCAGTACAATTAAACAAGGGCGCTTCCAGAAAAAAGTCAGAATAGCTAGTTTATGATGAGGAATACCTATATACTTTCTGTAAAATGTAGACATATAGAGCTCTGTTCTGTGTGTTCTGACTGACATAAAATATTGTATAAGAAATTTTTCCCATTTATCTGAAAGCTTAGAGATGATATTATTCTGTATATAACAATTAACCCATTAACTATGCCTTCTTCATTCCGTTAAACATAGGATTCAGCTTTAGACCTTGCTCTTAGTCAACTCTGAACCAGTATTTTCTTAACACAATAATAAATACAAATGAAAAGGCAAATGATGACCCCAAATTCTGTCTCAAAAGAAAGGCAAAACACTACATATTCCCACTGGAATGGAAGAGATTATGAGAAACGCTTACAGTACCAAAAGGTAAATCCACATAACATGCCTTAGAAAAAGTCAGACATGCTTAAACTAAGAAAAATGAAAAAGTCTTTTGTTCATCTAAAACAAGAGAAGCAACTTGCTCCCTTAAAGCGAGCAATATTGATGGATGCTAGCAATGAGAAAATATAATACAACTGGGCAGCATGTGAGGTAAAAATGTGTACCAGGGGCACATAAAACAGCAATGGTAAGAGAACAGAAGGTGAAGGAAGTATACATCTGTGCTAGGAAGAAGAAGAGCCATATGCACCTGTGGCACGTTGGGGAAAAATACAACAGACTTGGACGTAAAGACAGAAAAATGACTCACGGGGGATGGCTTACAAAGATGCTGCATTTCCCTGGAAGAAAATACAAGGCATCTGGATTACACTGGGAACAGATGAAGCATATGGGGGGTGGAGGGGAGGTGCATCTGGAATTCACAGAGATGTATGTGGCAGGGCGGAGAGGGGAGGCGAAGGATGAGGTATTGGAAACGATGTCGCTGGTAAGTGCTATGCGCAAGGATGGTGCTCACGGGAACATTGATAAGATAAATATTCTTGAGTTTTACTAGGGAAAAGTGAGGCACTCTGTGCTCCTTGACAGAAATGTAAACACTCTTCAGGGAAGCATTGTTATAAATGAAGCCTTGAGGAATATGTCAAGAATGAAAATAATAATTATAAAGAGAAGGGAAGCTGGTATACCTTGTGCATTGGTGATGGGTATCTAAGACACTCCCTTTCAGCTGAGGGTTTGAACACGTAGAATGATAGATGAGAAAGATAACCGTGGGGAACATGGTTAAAAAAAAAGACAAGAAAAGGAAAAAAAATGTCTACCCAGACGAAGAAAAGAAAACTCCAAAATAAAACTCTGGAACGTATTAGAAGGATGTTTGAAACATCTGGATAACTTTGGCAGATAACTAAAAGTACTTCTAGTGACTAGGTAGAAAAGACAATACCCACGGGATTTACTGAGGGAAAAATGAAGTGAGTGATGAGAGTGAACAGATGGTGCATCCAAGCTAAGGAAGACTATTATTAGGCTCTTCTAGGACACAGTAACCCAGATTCTACTTTTTAAAAAAGATGGTATTTAAGGATTTTTAAATGGGGAAAAATATAAACTTTACATCAGTGCATTCTTGTATGAGTTTTACCAGGAAACTTGTTTTATGGCCTATTTCTGAGTTGGCATCCTACTTACCCTCACGGAATGCTTATTCATATCTGAGGCATAGAATCAATCACTTAACTAGAATGTTAATAAAACTGCTTAGCGTCAAATCACACTGATTCAGCTTTGGGGGCATAAATATAACAAATCATGCTTATCCTGTGCCACCAAAATTTCGATTCTGTGGAACAGTCCCTGCATAAGGAAACTACATGAAAAGTCACTTCATGAGCTACAGGCTGCTGTGAATTGCACCACTGCAATTCGGTGATCTGCCACTTGCAACTGCCCTGGATTGTTGCTAGCTGCCTCTTGTGAGCCAGTATTTCTTATACAGAAAAATATTGTGTTGAGCTACAAAACTGAGAGTGAACAGCCTGAGGATGCACAAGGCTTATGAGGCCAGGCTTCCTAATAGAATAGAACTCTGAATTTACATTACAGAGAATAAATAAGACTGACACGGAGTGCACTGTTCTTCCTCCAGGGTAACCAGCCCAGCGTGGTAGCTCATCCTCAAAGCCAGCAATTTACTCATCATCCTAGATGCTTCCCCTGCTGAGGTGCATGTCCGTCCAGTCCATGTCCATCCTTTTCTTTTCCATCACCACAAATTTTGTTCGGCCTCTCCACATGTTTCTTCTGGACAGTAGCCTCATAACTGGCCCTGCTGACTTTTGTCTTGCTACCTTCAGAACCCATGCTTTACAGTGACCAAATCTTGTTCTATCTGACCAAATCATTTCCCATGATTATATGCCTCTTGTGGTTTCTTCTCACTTATAGACTGAAGTCTACATTCGAACTGAGAATGACAGGTAAGATATTGCATGACTTGCACCCATCTGCCTTTCCATCCTTGTCTCTCACAGCTCACCCACATCAACCTAACCAGTTCCTGCTTTAGCAACACTGAATCACTTGTGGCCGCCACAAACCTTGTGGCTCCGTGCTTAAACACTTTGTGCATGCCATTCCATCTATCAGGAATCTCTTCCTTGCTTGACTATATGAAGACCTGCTACAGGCCTTAGTAGTGTTGCTTAGAGTCACCTGCCTCTGTAAAGCATTCCCCTATGTCTTAGAGTTAATAATTCTCTCCTCTGTTCACGTATTACTTCTACTACTACTTACATCACGCTGGATTTTAATTATTGACTTAAGCATATATTTCCCCTTCTAGATTATGATTTTCTTGAAGGCAAAGATTGTATATTATGTAGTTTTTAAATGTCTAAAACACTATCATTTATGGTCAGATTACATTATTTATTTTGGAGTCTATATGTCACAGGTTAATTGAATAAAAATAATCTGGAAGAAATGAGAATATAATAAAGATACAAAGAAAAATAATATAGAAAACAGATACTAGGGACAAAAACTAAATTTTAGAAGGTAATATGTCCTGAGATATAAATAACAATATGTGATAATTACCTATTAAAAAATGAGAGTAATCAAATTACTCATGTTGTATCAAAAATTGTGATTTATTTATGTTTTAATAGGCAAACAAAATATCTAAACATTTTGAATAATATTAGAAAGACCGTATATGGAAAAAATTATATCTATGCAGATTAACATTCAGTAAAATATAGTATCACTGTCATATAGAAAAAGGATATACTGCCAAGATAATATAAAATAGCAAATTAGCTACTGACTATTTGAATGGGAGAATATAATGCATTCTGTCTGATGTACCAAATAAAAAAAGAAATTTTACAGGGTAGCAGAAGAAATGAAATGCTTAGAAACTCTTAACCACACAAGGGTAAGTAAAATAGCCTCAAGTTATAAGGAGAAATCCAAACTGTAGACATAAATGTGAAATATGAAACTGATGAATAATAGAAGTGTTGACAAATCTCATTTAACGTAAGAGAAATGACAGTTCGCAAAAGGAAAAGACCATGTAACTTAGAACAAAAGGAAGTAAAAGCAATGGTTTAATACAATGAAAACAAAGAATAATTCTCTGAACTTTAATAGATTTAATAAAGCATCATGTGCTGAGAGATAAAGGGAAGAATTTGCCCATGAGGCTCAAACACTAGTAGTAAATGATGCTACAGAAGGACCATGTAAAGAGAAGGGTGCTGCTCCTGGGAGCCGAAAGAAGAATGACCAGAAAGAAAGAACTACCACCTACAATGAAAGAAAAGACATCATGCATAGGAACAGAGTAGAAGAGTACAGACTTCTGGCCTCATTCAGAAAAAAAAAAAAAAAACACAGTGTTGGTAAGAAGGCAAGGTTGTAGTATATAGAAAGAAGAAATCAGACTTATAAAGGAAAACACTTGAGTCTTTAGACACTATGTGAGAAATCCAATTGATAAAGGCATCAGAAAATTTCATACACCAGACATATGAAAAGAAGAAAGAGAATCTTGCTCTTCTTGAACATCCACTGGGAAGGAGAAGAGAAACTTTTTGGCTTAGGAAATGCATTGCTTTTCTGAGAAAAGGAGTGAAACTTTTAGAAAACAGTTCTGAGAGAATGTATGGGAGATAGAAACATAATTAAATAATAAAAGAGTATGAAGAGAAAATTACTATGAAATGTAATAAGGTAAAATAGGAATCATCTAATGTGTATAAAAGAGACTTATAGAGTCTTATCTAAATGCAGGAACTCTCCAAATCAAGTTTCTTTAGCAGAGATGGGAAATGAAAGACAACAATGTTGGACAAAGGAATTATAGCCAGAGAAAGAAAGATGAACCTTTTCACCTTCCCCTGTAAATGCTTACGGGAAAACAAGGAACATAAGTCACATTTGAATGAAGACTGAAGATGAATATATTGGCTTGGAAATTCTGATTATTTTACATTTGAGAGTGTCTGTGAATAAAAATGAATTTATGGTGTTCTATTATTTAGGATCGATAATAAAAGCCATATGCCTACCACAGTTCTTATTTTTCACAGTGGCAGTGAAAAAAAAAAAAACCTGCTAAATAAAATTTAAATAAAGAGGGAGAGATCAAAATAGAATTGCATTTTGAGTATATCCCAAAAGTTGTATGCATTTAATATACCAGTTTTATATAATCTGTTATTGGTATGAATATATGTGCATTTCAAATGCATAAACTCTCCTATTTTATAAAATAGTCAACAAACGTAAGTAAGCATCAGATACTGTGCTTAACTTTTAGGCACTTATGATCTAATTAAGCAGTCTAAATACGAAAAATGGAATACTAATAAATAAATTAAATACGTTTATACTAAAGCAATGCAAGAAATCTCACAAATTCTTGTGATCATTATAATCAAATAATTCAAAGGAAGTGTCATATAGAGGAATTTAGAGCAAAATTTTAGAGTAGTCTGGAAATATTTTTTTTAAGCAGACAAAGTCCAATTAGCTGAGCATGAAAGAAAAGTG
The DNA here is from genome assembly GCF_008728515.1 of Papio anubis. NCBI lineage: Eukaryota > Metazoa > Chordata > Mammalia > Primates > Cercopithecidae > Papio > Papio anubis. The sequence goes on from NC_044976.1 coordinate 174,901,093, forward strand.
CTAATTATGTGGCAGGGAGTAGGGGGAAAGCAGGGATTATGAATTATGAGTATAGAAACACTGAAAATAAAATATAAGACAGATAAAGGGTTAAACTCTGGGCAATGATCAGAGAAAAAATAAAATAAAATAATAAAAAAATACATTCCTGGACCATAGTAGAGATACTCAAGGTAATGATGGACAGTTGATCCAAACCCCATCTCTTCTAAAGTGATAAAGGTTAAATCAGGAAAACTGTGAAGTCCAGACTATGTTTCCCGATCACCTTGTTCCTACGTGTGGTCATGGAGTAGAAGGTGAAGTTTGATATTTCTGGCCCAATCCTTTCTTAAAAATAAATGTGCCTACTCTATGTTGTCTTTTGCCTTTTCTCTTCAGCTGATTCGAAGTAAATGATGACAAGACCCTAGGGGATAAAAGATTCACTACAGAGAAGGCACATGAATCCCTGAATCACCGTATGGAAGAAAACTGCCAGTTAACCGGAAAAATCTGTCACGGACTGTCATAGAATAAAGCCTAAAATTAAGGCTCAATATTATGTGCTGCTTTAACATCTGGTAAACTTGGAGAACCTCACATGACCTAGTTGCAAGCTCTTCTTCTCACTCTGCTCCTGTAGGTAAGGTGCCCTAGCCAAACGACCGTCCTTATCAGAGAACCCAGTTATAGTTTCTGAGTAATGGGTTTCAGTTTACCAACAGCCCACAGAATTATTCAAATAAGCCAATGACATCCCCTTCAGGGAACTAGGGAGCATCTTTCCCTCTTGATACTACAAAGCCTTCCTCCCATAACTCCTGATTATTCACTCCATTCCCAAGGAGAACCTCACGTGGCCTTGTGTAGCATGTGTTGTCCTCCTCCCTTAGGGCTGTGAGTACATGTGACTTATAAACTGCTGTCAATCTCATCCATTCAATGTCAGATGTTGTATGTTTGGCCATCACTATAACCTAGGGCAGGAATCTCTTCCCTCACCAGCAGTGTGAATAGGAGACAATTAAAACATTTGCTTAAAAACAAATGGGAGGAGGGAGAGGTGCAGAAAAAGTAACTATTGGATATTGGGTACTAGGCTTAGTACCTGGGTAATGAAATAATCTCTACATCAAACCTCCATGACACAGTTTACCTATATAACAAACCTGCACATGTAGCCCTGAACCTAAACTAAAAGTTTAAAGATAAATAAATGAAAAAATAAATAAATATTAATTTGTGGATGCATTAAAAAGCCAAAAAAAAAAAAAATCAACATCTTTACCTTCTATCAGATCAACTGTGTCAGAATCTCTCATAGGTAGAGACTGGGGATGAATATTTCATAAAAAGTCTCTGCAATGATTCTAATGTGCCACCAGACCTGCGAACTGTTATCTCAAAGGAAGGGGCACGCCATCCCTTTTTACTGTTGCCATCTTGGACATCCAAACAAGGACAAACCTTAAGAATTGTGGAGCCAGAAGATAGAATTGTGGGTTCCTGAAATATTGCTGGCACCTCAAACCAGCTGACTTTTATATCAGATCTAAAATGTCTACCATCTTCTAGCATGGTATTTTAGGTCTTTTTCACAGCAGCCAAATCTAGATCTTAACTAAAACACAGATTTTGGTCCTGATTCCATCACCGTCACTAATTGGTATTTTATAACAGCGAAATTCCTTAATTCTGTCCCATTAAACTATTTATTTCATCTTTAGAAATGGTCATGGGCCGGGCACGATGGCTCACACCTGTAATCCCAGCAGCACTTTGGGAGGCTGAGGCGGGGGGATCAAGAGGTCAAGGAATCGAGATCATCCTGACCAACATGGTGAAACCCCTTCCCTACTAAATATACAAAAATTAGCTGGGCGTGGTGGTGCATGCCTGTAGTCCCAGCTAGTTGGGCGGCTGAGGCAGGAGAATCTCTTGAACCTGGGAGGCAGAGTTTGCAGTGAGCCGAGATCACGCCACTGCACTCCAGGCTGGGCGACAGAGCAAGACTCTGCCTCAAAACAAAAACAAAAGCAAAACAAAAACAAACAAACAAACAAAGAGAAATAAAGAAAGAAATGGGTGTGATTACTCCTTTGCACAATTACTTTAAGGACTAATAATAATAAAGATTCCAGAGCAAATGCCAGGTTCTATATAAAGAGGACCAGAATTCAAACCAAACTATTCACCTTTAACTTACTTAAACTCCACAATAACAATTTCAACAAATGATAGTGTTCACATTTAACAAATACTAATATCAGGTCCACAATGAGGTTTAGAGATTTCACCAAGGTCAAATAGCTAGCAAATGTTGAAGCTGGGATACTAATCCAAACGTTTCAGCTTCAGTCTGTGCTTTTATCTATACTACTATAATAAGTATCAATTACATGAAAATTAATATGTGAACACAGACATATTAGCATGATTAGAGCATTGCAGGCATTAAATGAAGGTTTACTTCTTCTCCCCTTCTAATCTTTACTGAAAAAAATGACTTGTGTACATGCACATACGTGCATACACATACCTTTTAATCTTCCTTCTTGGCATGAGATTACTTAAGTAAACAGTAGTTTTCCAGAGAATTATATTGAGACTAGGAGTCAAAAGGCAATGAGGGAAAAAAACTGGAGACATTGATGGGAACAACAACAACAAAAAAATCTCTACCTAATGTAAAAAGGAGATAACTCATTTCTTTCACCAATCTCTCTTAGCATCCCCATTCAAAAACATAAAGCCAAATCTGTGTCCACTGTCTGAACACAAAATTCAGAATGCAACAATGAATGTTCACTGACAGTACTTGTAACAGTAAAGTAGCATGTAATTGACAAATAAAAGTTAAAAACAACATCCACAGTAAGAATACTCAGTCCTGAAAAAATTGAAATGTAGATGATCCGGGGACATAAAAATGTCACAAATGGAATCCACGTCAAAAAGAGATATTCCTCCCTAAACACAGTAAAGGGAAACACTGTCACATACCAGACACATAGACAGGAAAAGATGTCCTGGAGGGGTGGAGAGAAGAGTAGACTTCTGGAGCATATGGTTAAAAAAAAGATGAGAAACTTGAATGCAAAGGAGGGATATGACTGACCCACATGTCATAAAAGATGACATACCTGAGATGGTGTACGGGAAAAGATGACTTATCAGAGAAGTTAGTAGGTAAAATATGGAATGTTTTACCATTACAGAGACAGATGCTGACTTGTGAATAGCTCTTGTGAGGCAGCTTACCATGCGTCTTTTGTTCCTTTCATGCTGGGGGGTGTGGGGCAAAGGAATTATAAGGAAGCCTCCTGAGATCTTCCATTACTACCAGTATTCCCCTTGTTGCTACTAAATGCATTTAATAATTCATCAAAGTGTATTTCCCAAATCTGCTGCCGATAGCAGTATAATATTTATTCCAAGAAGCAAAAAACAAAGCTAGAAATATGAACATTTCTGAGCAAGTTCGGAAATAGACAAAGAAATTTTCTAAGAAGCCATAATGTGAAAGTTCTGCCATCTTGGCTTTAAAATATTGAGCTGCCTACTTATTTATCCATATTCTGCATATAACGTTCACTTCAAGTGAAGGTACTCCTTATAATTTTATTCTTAGAAGGTTCTTGGGCACAGATCTACTATGAAAGAAGAAAAAGAAAGTCAGTGGAATATCACACAAATTATGATAACAAGATACCCTAAAACCTTCTTAAATTCAAGCTTAAATTGTTTTCAAAACTTACTTTATCAATCAGAAAAATAATAGATGTTTGTCTGATAAAATGGTTCCACAGGAACTTTAAATAAACTCAGCTTCTCTAGAAAGCTGGAGAGAAATTACAACTGATCTTTTGAGCTTTTTAGAGCCACACCTGTGCATAAAATGTGACGGGAAGCCCCTACTTGAAAAGCTACATCCATACAACAAAATGGACATTGAAAATGTCATACTGAGGTGCTGTATATCACCAAAGTAAGAAGGGGGTTTTAGTCCTGCCTCTACCGCTTAATAACTATGTAATTGTGGGCAAATTACCTGACCTTTTGGAATCTCAATCTTCTATAACATCAGGATAGTAATAGTACATACTGTAGGGTTTTCTAAAGGATTAAATGAATTAAAATCTATAAAGTGACTAGTATAATGCTTAGTACATACATAATTGATATTATTATCATATATTCTATCACAAAAATAGTCTTAGCCTGAATATAGCACAAATCTTAATAAACAGGACATTTGTTCTTAAAAAAACTCAATGTATAATATACCATGTTTTTCCTATTAAATTAGCAAGAACTAAACAAGAATGAAACTACTTAATGCTGTTAAAGGACTTCTCATACTGTTAGTACATGGCTAAATTTATACAGCCACTTTAGATCTTAGCAGATTATTTTGTCTCATTTCTCTGCAGAAGAGTGGAAGAAATATACCAAAATGAAAGCAGTGGTTACTACTATAAGCATGCACTAGGTAAGCATTATTTTGCTCATATAAGAATAACTTATAGAAAAAGGTAGAAATCTATAGATAAGAGACATAAGTAAAATGCTATGAAGATTTTGAGTTAGAAAAGTTGCTTTTAACTGGAACTAACTGCATCAAGTCTCAAGTAGTCACAGCATTTGTGCAAAGTAGAATTTAAACAGAGAAATGAAGGTAGGAAACTCTTTGATAATATGAGAAAAGGATCAGATATAGGATAGGACTGGGCATAATTAGGAAACAGCAAGCCATTCTATTTATCTACAAAGTGATAAAAACTGGCATTCTTTGGTATGTACCAAGTCATAACTGGAAAATCACATTCATGGAGTTATGTTACATTAGGGTAATTGTAAAACTATATTTAAAAAAAAAAAAAAAAACAGGAAAAAAAACCTTTAGGCAAAATGGAATTTCATTCATTTTTGGAAGATTTTAAAATTAAAAGATTTCAAATAAGAATCCCAGTTTCTGGAACACTGAGCCTGAATATTGGCCAGAAGTAACTGCTTGCCCTTTTAAAGAGGATGTGCTTTCCAGAGCCATCACCACACACGCAGAGAATTCACAGGTGCACCTGCCTCTGTTACCTGCTCTATTTACCTTCCCATGGATTTGAGTTTACAGCCCACAGTAGGACATGATAAGCCTGATGAATAGGGTAACTAAAGTATATGTCAACACTGTATTATTTCCATAAGGTTTTTTTTAAAGATGTGATTTGTTTATTCGGTAATTTATACGGGGGTCGATCAAATCCAAAAATAGTGCCACATCCTCACCATTGTGTATATGTGTTGTATGGCATGGAGAATGGGAGTTGTTGCTGGTTTATTTACACGATTTTGTTTTTCAATTTGCCCCATTGAATCAAAACCAACTCAAATGTTTATTTCTCTCTTGTGTTCTCCATTCAGATATTGTTTTTCCCCTTTTGTTTTTCCAAATAACACTAGGAGCATGGTCTATTCTTCTTTGTGGACATCTTTTCTGAAGACTATAAAACTCTTAAATGATTGATTAGTATTCATTGCTTTAACACAGTCGTTTACTTAGTACACGATGCTAATACTTTCAGATATGTGTCAGATCAGTACCTTTCTTAAGGTTCTTTAATGTCTTTAACTTCTTTATGATCTTGAGCTCCACTTTTATTACTTTTTTTTTTCCATTTCAATTACTGTACCTTCTAAGTCTCTGGAAGAAGCTGATCAAGGAAAGATTCCCCTTGAGATATTTTAGTTTATCGAAAGAATGTCATTTTTTCTTCTGTGTAAAAAGGATTGTGAACCACAAGAGATCCATCTCCTTAAGCACAAGAGTCTCTCTTCCTTGATAATAATATGAGCATGTATTGAGCGCTTCTTATGAGTCAGGTCCCTTCCTCAGTACTAAATATGTATTTACACCTTTACTCTTCACAACAATTTATACCTCGCAATTTAGAAGGTAGGTGTTACTTTTACCTCTACATTGTACAGATGAGGAGTTGAGGTGCAGAACATGAAATAGCATTTCCCAAACAACACAGCTGGCTGGGAGCTGAGCCAAGCTGCAAAACCAGACAGGCTGGCTCCAGCTCCCACTGTGTACCCACCAGGCAACCCTGCCTCCCACCTGGCACAGCCCCAGTGACACACACTGCCCAGCATGTGGGACACTATTCATGAGCACTCACTGACTTTCACTCAATTTAACTAGAAAGTGCTAAGATAAAAATAGGGAATCAGGAAAAAATGAAAATTGTAAGTGTTTAGCTTGTCATTTTAAGTGGCAGAAAGCATGATTTAAAATGTTGTATGTCCTAATCTATGGTTTCCTTTGTGGTATTTACTATTTACCATTTTCTACACTCTAACATGCACTTTAAGAGCACAGATGTAAGTGATGGGAGATTTTTATATAACAGTTTTGTTTACTCAAACATATTGCATATGTGCACAATCTTAAACATATACAGATGTATAGAAAATAATGTAATAAATATCTATATTTCCATCATCTCAAATTAGCTATTGTTAACATGTTTTCTTTGTTTTTCTTTCTTGGGAAAATAAACAATGAAGATTATGTTGCAGTGCCCTTTAGAGAATGCAATTCTTTTTTCCTTGGCACGATCTAGTTTTCTTTGATCCAATATGCTGGTTCAATGCCAAGAGTGGATGCTTTTCCAGTCGAAGATGAGTCTTTCCTCATAGTTCACCCTTCTTCCCAAGTAACATATAGAAAGAGACATGGTGTCTCTAAAACTCTTCTTGCAATTGTGTTGCTAAGGTCAGCTTAAAGAAAAAAAAGGCAGAATCATCTTTAAGCATATTGGTTTATAACAGTCTCAGTTTTTCTCATTATGCATTAGGATAACAATAATAACCTCTTTTCAACCTAACAAATACTTTATCTGAAATACCGTTTGTGTAGAAGTGTCTTTGAACATACGTTGTCGAAGACCTTGAAATTTTCCCTTGTTTTTCTCACAAAATATATTTAAATTTCAAGATAAGTTCCAGAGAAATCCTCGCCATAAAAGGCAAGAACCAATAAGTGTCCTTTAAGCCTCATATTAGCCATCAAAACCCTTTACTCATCTGAGCTGAACTGGCACATCTGTGACGAGCTGGGCTTCACCTTTTCATCCCCTGTTGCATATTTCACTTGTAGGAAAAACTGTTTAAGGCACATAATCCTCATGCTTCCATCCCATCCCCCTTTTTTGTTTCTAAAAAATGCACGAATATCAGATTTTCACCTTGTTCTTCCCCCGCAACCCCCCGCCGACAGAGTCTCACTCTGTCACCCAGGGTGGAGCAATGGTGCAATCTCGGCTCACTGCAACACCTGCCTACCAGGCTCAAGCAATTTTTCTGCCTTGGCCTCCCCAGTAGCTAGTATTACAGTCATGCACCACCACACCCAGCTAATTTTTGTATTTTTAGTAGAGACAGGGTTTCACCATGTTGGCCAGGTTAGTTCTCTTTTAATGAGCTTCTAAAAACATTTATCCTAACTATAAGTGTCTAACAGGTTCTTCACTTACAAGAATAGTATATTTTCTCTTGATGTGTATGGCGTAAGTGATGGCACATGCTTAAGTAGCACAGACTAGACTCCTAGACACGACAGCAGTTCCAAATTCTCGAACCACCTGATTGGACATAAGCAAACACCAACACATGTAAAATTGTAAAACACTGCATAAATATTTGTTTATGTGTAAAACAATTACTATTAATATCACCTATGTGTACATTACTGTTAATATCACATTTTGCAAACATACATACACATACAGTGAGATGAAAGTATACATAACAACATATAAAAGCAGTCAATATTATTATTGTGTTCCCTTCACAGAAATATGATTATTGAGTTTGAGAAAATGAAATGAGATTAAATAGTTAAAAGTGTATCTGTAGATACAAATCATAGATATTCCTAATGTACTTGGATGTACCCCATTCCAGACCTGCCCATGCTTCTGCAATCACCTTCTACTCATCAGATTGCATGAAGGTGATAAAGGGGCCATTTGTCATTCTTCCCGTAGAAATCTTAAATCAGACAAAATTGACTCCTTAAAAATAAAAACCCTGGTTCAATCATGTTTTGACATAGGAGGCCCTATGCCAAGTTTTTGTACATGATTCCCATGGAGATCAGACAATGTCATCTCTGCCCTAGCGACTCAGTTAAGTCTTCTGAAAGTTTCTATGTTACTTTTCCTAATACCCAAGAGTGCAGTCTCACCACTCAAGAATAGCTTCCAGTACTGCCCATTACAAAAGACTACAACAGCAGCTGTAGTCTTCATCAGCTGGAGGAAGAGCACTTTGCACCGCTGATAGCAAAATTTGCTTCCAAAGTTCTCCTGGTTCTAGAACAGTGATGGAGCCACACACTCTTTAGATGTCCTGTGTCACAACCAATACATATCCCTCTGACGTCTCACCCACTGTGCTTCTGAGCTCTTTCTCCATATTGGATGGAACTCACATCCCTGCCGTCTCTGTCAATGTTACTGCTGACACAACTCCCTCTGCTCTCATCATTGAGAGTTTGAAATTCTCTGCTACCTTTACCATGATCCCCATGGGAAATAATAGCTTTGCTGAAAGGCAAAGGCCTTGCCTCTGGGGTCACTGACATGTAGGACAATATTTGAAAAACACAGCTCTCTAGTCTTCACAACATAATAAATATCAGCTTGACAATTTCTGACACTGGGAAACACAACACTCTTGGAGACACTGCTCTGGCTTCCCACATTCACTGTCAGTAAGCTGATGCGGAGGGTTTGTTGCACTCTGAGCATTGCTGGGAGTCTACGCTAACTAGGATGCCTCTACATAACCTCTGTACTATCCAAGAGATTACCTCTCGTCTAAGGCTAAGAAATCTCTGGTCTAGCCTTAAAATCTCTGGTTGCCTTCACAGAAGACTAAGGGCATGTATACAACCAGCAATACTGTCTAGCTAGGACTCCTGTGACCACGGGATGAAAAGCCTGTCCACTGCCTACGGCTTGTAACACACACTCATTAAATACCATGCATCTGGGTTACTCAAATTGATCACATTCTTAGAGGCTGTATCTTATATTAGTGCTGAGTCAAACCATATTTTTCACTCAATTATGTTTCCTAATGGGTAAACTCCACAGTCCTTTATCTATCTTTCTGTTCATGAGCCCTTTCTAATTTATCTCCATTTTTCTAATACTGAAATCCCTGTGCTAAATTTAGTGGACCACACAAAACATCTTCAGAGCCGTGTAAAGGGAAATTCACTATATGCTAGTATATTATTGCCAATTTTCTGTTTGTTTTTGCCTGTTTTTCTGGAGATACACTGGTAATTTTACACACTCCTTAGTGTTCTTTCTCTCAAGATACAGACTTCTCCCCCTATAATATAAGGTTCTATTTTTCTATTTTAAATTATCTGTTGTTTTGCCCCCTTTTAAAACCAGTTATGCTGTTCTTTAGTCTTATTGCCAGTTCTACTGATTTCAAATCTTATTGAAGAGACAAGATAACATTAAATAATATAAAATAAAATCTACATGAAAATGTAGAATACTCCAATTAGGTAATGGCCCACTTTAAATGATACTTCACTAATTAATTTCCAATAATTGCCTATCTCATATTGTTATTCTTATTTATTTATTGAATCTAGCATAAGTTTTAATTCATACACCACCATGTCTTGTCAAATAATCTGGCAAAATAAATAATATTCATACTAGTTGTATATTTCAGATACATACTATAAGTTCTTTTGAGGGCAAGAAGAGGAAAAGAAAGAGAACGAAAGGAGATGTGAATATAAGAGTCAGAATTTCTAACATTATACATTTACAGTATGTACAGTTCCCTGAGTTTTTTTTTTTTTTCCTGAGACTATCAGCCACTCTAAGGAAGTGATTTGCTATTACAGTTTTAACATGTGTGTAACCAAAGCACCAGAGTTTTCCAGCAATAAAGGAGGTGACTGATACCTGAACACCTTTCCTACTACACCATGCCCAGCAGTTCCATCTCCGAAGGACCTAGAAGGGCCCAGGTTATTTTAAATAGATCATGTCAACTAGCTATCAAAAAATATGAAAAAGAGAGACTAGAAAGCTATAAAAATCAAACAACACTTTGGGTCAGGCTGTGATGTAAAATTCTGGTCCAGTTCATGCTGTTTTATAGCAGATAGAGTCAACATTCAGAGTCTTGCTGGTGTTTTGTTTGTTTTCCAAGAACTTAAATTTTACTAAAGTGTTTTAATATTTTTAAACTGGAAAATTAGCACCTCAGCTGCCCACAAAATAAAATAAAATACAAAATGAAAGTTTACATAAAGGGGATCTTAGATGTCAGTAAAGACAGAACAGAGTAAAATGAGCTTTGAGTGAGAAGAAAAAAGCGACTGCTATGAAGGAGGTGGATCTATGAGCTCTCATGTTCCCCTAGGGTCCTGAAAATGTTCGCATTCAGGAATAGAAATGTAATTGTGGCAAGTGTTTCTTTTCTTTTATTTTCAATGTCAAAAAAATGAAGTTATTTTATTTCCCAGCTAGAACATAATTCTAACACCACTGTTTGCTTTGCATGTCGCCTACAATTAACCACAAATGAAATGGCTTCATTTTGTTTTACGTATAAGTAAATCAAAAATATCATTGTAACTGATTAACTGCATCCATGCCTCCAAAACATTGCACAGCTAGAAATGGGCTGGTGTGCCCTTTCTTTGTTGATTCAAAAGTCTGCATCCAAATCCTGCTCTATTAGTATCTGTGAAGTTTTTGTCTTTTGTATAACACATTCTGGAAAAAAAAAAAAACCTAAATCCAAATGATCAAAATTACCACAATTTTATCAAGCAGGACTGTCCCAAGAAGGGTGTGGTCTTTGTGATCGTGCCTACAAAGCTAGGTCACCCTGTAAGAGCTTCTTCTCTTTAAAAAGTTATATGACTTGGATGGGTGTCCCCTTCAAGTCTCATGTTGAAATCTGACTCCCAGTGCTGCAGAAGGAACCTGGTGAGAAGTGTTTGGGTCATGGGGGCAGATCCCTCATGAATGGCTTGGTGCCCTCCTGGTGGTAATTAGTGAGTTCTTGCTCTGTTAGTTCACAGAACTGGTTGTTTAAAAAACCCTGGCACTGCTCTTGCTCCCTCTCTTACGATGTGATACACCGGCTTCCCCTTTGCCTTTCACCACGATTGCAAGCTCCCTAAGGCCCCCACCAGAAGCAGATGCCAGCACCACATTTCCTGTGCAGCCTGCAGAACTGTAAGCCAAAATAAACTTCTTTTCTTTATGAATTACCTGGTCTCAGATATTTCTTTACAGCAGTGCAAATGGAGTAACACAAAGAGATACAGATAGAAAGAAATGGAGATAGAGACAGGGAAAGGGAGAAAAAGATGATGAGAGAGAGGGGGATTGAGTAAATTAAAATAACATAATTGCTAGTAGTGTCAACTTTAGTAACAGGACCGCCCAAACCTTCCCCCATCACCTCTCTGCAACTCACCAGGCTGCGAACCAGGGCAGCTACTCCTGTTGTACTATGCAAGATATAATTATAAGAATATTCTTTTCTACTTTATTAAAAAATCTCAGTCTTTCTAATAGCAGCTTGCATTTCTCCAATACACTCTGTTTTCTACAGCATAAAGTTCAAGCTTTAGAAATCCCTTCACTACCTGATTTCTTCATCTCATTCTAGCCCTAAGTCCGTCACACTTAGCTGCACTAAACTACTATATGCATTTCTATGTACACACCCAGACCTTTCTTTGCTCATCCATACCTTTATTTTGGCATCACAGTTAAGAGGTCCTATTCCCTTGGTCTGGAAGTTGCTTCTATCTTTATGCCTTTATATAGAGTTTCAAATTCCGTTCAACTTTCACTTCTTTAAAACCTTCTTCAATCTCCCTGTCTGGAAAGGTACCTGTTTACTTTCCTCCTCTTTGCTCCCAAAGAACGTGGTATATATGATTTGGTTTTGTGTTTTCATTATGTTTAAATGTATTTTTTACTCACTGAAGAATGAGCATGTTGGAGTCGGTTATAAAAGCCCTTGGCACACAGTATGTAATAAATGATTGCTGCATTAATACATAGAGGAATTCATTTTAACTAATCTTATTTAATTACTCAAAGCTCAAGGAAATTTTCCATTATAGCTAATAAAATATATAGAATACTTATTCTATTCACAATTCTAGGCTGATTATGTGACAAATTGTAAATAAGGTAAAGTTTTATAGCATTTATTCTCTTTAGATTAAAATATCTTCAGCTCTTTCCTACCTAAATAAATTCTACATTTCCCCAGCTGCTTAGAATGCTCTAAATGTAACCAGACTCCATCTAGCCCTCGCCCCTCAAAAAGTTCCATTTTCTAGACCTAGTTTTTCCTTGAAACTCAAAAAACCAAAACAATTATCTTAGAATTCACAGATAAGAAATTGGTGTCAGAAAGCCTATTTCCTGGGGCTAGGGAGAAAAATTGGTGATTTGACCAGCAGGAAGGGAAGAAGGTGTTCCAGTGACTTTGGCCAAAAGTACTTGGGGGTCCTTAATAATGAGAAGGAAATAATGATCCCCTGGCTGCCTTCTGCCAGAGATGACAGAGAAAAGCAAGAAAGACAAATCTTCCCTCCATTTACAACAATATGTTGTCTTTTAATGCTAATTATTTTTTTCCACTTAAAATACACCAGAGTTGCATTTTACTCTCATTACATTAGAACAAAAATTTTCCATTTGTACAAATACATACAAACGGGTATCTTGGAAATTGCAACTTCCTAGCATTGAACATATAGAAAAAAATTTCCTTCTCTTCACAATTAACAGTTCAGATGTCCATATTTCATTTTGAGCAAAAGTCAATTCATTCTAAGAGGTGCAGAGTACATGCTGACTTTTCTTCAAACTTGTATCCTGTAGAAAGTAAGCAGTGACTCTTCTGTGAATACTCGTTCAAATTCTTGGTAGATCAATGAAGGTCAAAGGAGAGTTAATTTAGAAAATCCTTGCCTGGCAGTGCAGTTATGCTTCAGGAAAGAGTAAAAATAGGTAGTGTGAGGTTTCCTCAAAAATAGATGTACAGGTGCTCCTTGACTTTGAATGGGATTTTGTCCCAATAAGCCCATTGTAAACTGAAAATATTACATGGCAAATGCATTTACCACAGGTACGACTAACCAACCACACATCAGAGCTTAACCTAGCTTACCCTAAATCTGCTCAGAACACATATTTGCATGCAGTTGGGATAAATTGCCTAACATAAAACCTATTTTATAATAAAGTATTGAATATGCCATGTCATTTATCGACATTCTACTGAATGTGTATCACTTTCACATCATTGTAAATTCAAAACTCATAAGTCAAACCACCATCAGTTGGGAAACATCTGTAACTTTTTATCCTATTTTTCTTCTCTAAATGTAAAAAGTGATGAATCTTGACTATGTATAATCTTTTAAGAGTATGAATAATGGAGTCAGATAAGAACTACGTTCCAGATCCAAGCTTAATAACTTCAAACTGTGAGATCTTGGAGCAGAAAATCAATGGGACCATCACTCCTACCCTAACAGGGAGAACAGTCTGGATACCCAATAACGTCATAGTTTTATAAAAAACTATTCAAGAGTTGGCAATGAAAAGAAAACTAAGTAAACCGAATTCCAGAAAGTGATGAGCCTTTCCTAGGAGAGAGGAGACCAGAGGTGCTTTCATCCCAGGCAGAGTGGTAAAAGAAAACCACCATAGACAGTCAAACTCCTAACAATTTTTAATGGCTTCATATAGGCTACCATTAAACAATGCTAAGGATCCCCAGGCACAGAGCAAGTCTGTTTGCCAAACCTTTCCTGCAGGCCTTCACCACGTGTAAGGAGAGAGTGTGCCAAAGGCTGAAAGGAGAGCATGAGAGCTGAAAGATATTCCCTCCTCTGCACTTCTTTGGGCGTACAGCATAACTCTACTAGCAAAATCTGACAATGATATTACAAAGAAATAAAATAATGGCTTAATAGCCCATATAAACATAGAAATAAAACCTTTAAGAAAAGTAGTGTATTAGATCCAGTAATACATATAAAGATAAACTCCATTTGGAATCGAAGTCTGTAATGCAAATGTTGCTTTAACATGTGAAAATAGTCAATTGTAGGTCATATATTAACAGAATAAACAGAATTAACAAAATAAAGATATTAACAAATAATAAAGATATTAACAGAATAAATATCTCAAAGTATGCATTAAAAATTAATAATAGCATACATTCAAGATATTTAAAAATCTCAGAAAAAATAGAAGAGAATTCCTTCAGTCTGTTAAAGTGCATCTATGAAAAACCTATAGGTAACATTATAATTAGTAGCAAAATATTAGAATTCATTTTTCCTAAAACCAAGAACACCACAAGGATGTTTGCTGTGTCTATTTCAGATTACACAAAAGTTCTTAGCAGTGCAATAAGAAAATAGAAAACTAAATATAAGACAATCAGATTGGAAAATAAGTAAACTCTATTCAGCAATGACATGGTTGTGTGCATAGGAAACTACAGAATTAGAATTTATTTAAAAAATCCCTAAGAACTAATAAGTAAATTTAGTGAGCTCACAAGATACAAGGTCAACATGTAAAAATAATTGTATTTCCATACACTAGCAACAAATACTTGGAAAATAAAATCTAATAATATATATCATTTATAATAACATTTTAAAAATGTATGCTCTGAAAAGTAGAAAACAATGCTGAGAAAAAAATGAATAAAACATAAATCGATAGCTATCCAGTGCTCATGTACTAGAGGACACCATACTGTTAAGATATCTACTCTTTTCCAAAATTATCAATACACTTATCACAACCCCAAACAAATATCAGCACGATGTTTTTGTGTGGAAAGAGACAAACCAATTCTAAAACGTATATGGAAATTCAAAGGATCTAGAATCATAGAAACGATTTTGCAAAATAAAAACCAGATTGGAAAACTTACATTGCTGCCTGATGTTAAGAGTTACTATAATAATACAGTAATCAAGATAGCGTGGTATTATGAAAAGGATGGACAAATAAAAATCAATACAATGAAATAGAAAGTTCATAAAGAGATGCACACATATAAAGTCAGTTGTAATTAGCGAAAGGCAGCAAAACAATTCAATAGGGAATGTAATGTTTTAACAAATAGTGCTGGAATAAATATCCTAATGTGAAAAAAAAATAAGACTTGACCCTACATGATTTCATACACAAAAAAACAACTTAACATACACCATGAACCTAAATAGCAGAACTATAAAGCTTCTAAAAAGTTACTTAGGTAAGTATCTTCAAAATCTCAGAGTTGACAAAGAATTTTTAAACAGAGCTACAGAAGCACAAACTATAAAAAAGTAAATGATAAATTGGATTTCATTAAATTAAAAATTGTTGTACATTAAAATACACCATTAAGATAATTACAGCAGACAAACCACACACGAGGAAAAAAATTTTGCAACACTTATCTGACAAATGATTCATATATAAAGTACACAAAAATCTCTTCAAAATCAGCAATAAATTTAAAAATGGAAAAAAAAACTAAGCTAAAATCTTAAACACTAATTTTACAAAAGAAGATAAACAGATAACTACTAGACCCTGTAAAGTTGCTCAACAGTATTAATCACCAGGAAAACTAAAAGTAAAACTTCAAGAAGATGCCATTCTGTACCTTGCAGAATCATTCAAATTAAATAAACCGACAACATCAAATTGGGTGCAGATTTTGGGCAATCAGAATTTTCACCCATTGCTTCTGGAAGAAATGTGGAATGGAAAAATATCATGTTCTTATAAGATTAAACATATACCTACCTATGACATAGAAATTCTAATGCTGGTGTTTATTGAAAAAAAGTGAAAATATATATCCACAAAAATGTTTGTACAAGAATGTTCAAAGTTGCCTTATTCATAATAGTCAAAAGCAGAAACAATCAAAATGTTTACTAATAGGATACTGGATAAATAACTTATGATCTATTAATACAATGAAATGCTATTCATTAATTAAATGGAACAAACCATGATACACATCACCACATGAAAAAATGTCAAAAAATATTGAATGACAGAAAGCTGACCAAAGAGCATACAATCCATGGTTATAATAAAGTGATGCCCAAGAACATCTAAGGTAATAGAAATTAAAAATGGTTTGTCTAGAGTTGTGAGGAGTGAAAATTGACCACAAAGGGGTCCAGGGCAGCATTGTGGGAGGATGGACATATTCAATATCTTGTTTTGGGTGATGGTTACATGGATATATGCAATCGCCAAGGCATTCCAAACCAAATATTTAAGATTCTTTTGTGGCCAGGTGTGATAGCCAACACTTTGGGAGGAAGCCTAGGAGTTTGAGACCACCCTAGGCAACAATGTGAGACCCCATCTACAAAATTTAAAAAACTAGTCAGATATGGTGGCATACACCTGTGGTCCCAACTACAAGGGAGGTTGAGACAGGAGGATTGCTTGAGCTCAGGAGGTTGAGGCTGCAGTGAGCCAAGACTGTGTCACTGCACTCCAACCTCGACAACAGAGCAAGATCCTGTCTCAAAAAAAAAAAAAATTATTTTGTGTAATAATGCCTGCATGTAAAAAATAATGTATGTTTAATATATACATAAAGAAAATGGCACAAATTTCAAAGATCATTATATAAAGTTGATATAAAGTTCTTAACACAGTTCTAGAGACATGTAAACATAGTTTATTGTGTCTTTAAGTCAGAGCTTAGCATAGTAACTGCCAAAACTAGTAACCAAAATATTTTATTATGATATTACCTTAGAAATGGTGCCTCATTCCAAGAAGTAGGTTGGTATATGTAATGGGAAAAAAAAAACACTGACCAGAGAGACAGAGATCATGGATCTGGCCCCTGTTGCATATACATCCTTTTGCACAAGTCATTGGATCTCTTGCAAAAAAAATATCATTGCTTCTGCCTTGTGCATCACTTCTTATGAATTGGAAATGAGAGTTCAGAGTAAGTGAAAGTGCTTTGAAAATTTCAAAGTCCTAGAAAAATGTATGGAATTAAGACTAATTGCCACCACATGTGATGTCAGTAAAATGATTGTGATTTTGTTTCTTTTCATAACTGCACCAGTTGTAAGAGTCCTGGAGAAGTAGGAGTTAAACCATTGCCTTTCAAAGATACACTGAGCTTGCAATCCAACCTGACATGTTCTATCTGGGAATGGACATCTTCAATTTGCTTCCAGAAGCAAGGCAAGCTGCAGAGAGAAACATAAGCTCCCAGTTGGTGTCTTGAACTATTGGGAAATTCAATCTTGACCAGAGAGAAGCTGGAGGAGCAAACAGGCCCATCAGGATTTCTGATCGTTTAGGATGCAGCCTTTCCACTGAGAATACTTGAGAAAATTACATGTTTTCTGTGAACTTCCCCTTTCCATTTTTATCCTTTTTCTTATCCTCAGTGAGTACTAGAACTCTGTCAGGTTCAACTTTTACAGTTCGGGAGATTTGTGACTTGCACAAACACATACTACAAATTAAATTTCTTCACTCTATTTTCTTTTACAAATCAAGAAAAAGTAAATTTTTGTCTATTTTAAATATTAAAACAATTAATCAAAATTTATCTGAAGATTTTATACAACTCTCATTTGATTTCATTATGAAATATGTAAAACTGCAGTAACTCCTTAGAAAGAATGATACAAAGAAGTACCGGAGACATTGCAACATTCTTTTCTCTAATCTAGCTTCCCATACAGAATAATCTGGACTGAAAACATTATCTAAAAAAATATTTCAGTGGTAAAGCAAGTTGGGGAAATATATGGTTTAATCATCCTGCTTATCAGTGAGGAATATACACATATGAGATACTGGGGCAGGTCCTTTGACAAAGGACTTTGACTAATTTGAACATGGAATCATTTTTTTTGTAATATAACATACTCATTAATATCACACTTGGGAAAATGCTAAGTTAGCATTTCACATACACCTGGATTTGTGATATTTCATGTAACTCTGTGAATAATATTCCTGAAGTTTCTACTTAAAGAGGAAACTTGGAAGTCGAATTCTAAGTCCCATCACAAATTTCACTATTTATGTTGCAGAAATAACTAATTCATCATTTTCTTCTAACTGTCCTGGAGTTTATTTTCCCGGGCATAAACATACACACACAAAAAAGACACAGCAAG
Source organism: Papio anubis (assembly GCF_008728515.1). Classification (NCBI taxonomy): domain Eukaryota; kingdom Metazoa; phylum Chordata; class Mammalia; order Primates; family Cercopithecidae; genus Papio; species Papio anubis. The sequence goes on from NC_044976.1 coordinate 174,919,355, forward strand.
AGTAGATACAAAGGGGAAACAGTGATAGCTCTGATTTGGGACTTAGAGGTATTTGGGCTTTGGTGAGTTATAATCTCAACAATGAAGTGAAGAGACGGAAAGTAGCTTCCTGCCTCTAAACACTCACCTGTGTTGGAGACAGGAAATACAGATTTTCTCTGAGTTTTGTATGACCTCAAGCAAGGAGTTTTATCTTTCTTTATCCTAGATTCCCATGTGCAAAACACAGTTGATTTTATCTGCGGTAGCAATCTAGGTCTGCAGTGGGGATAATATCCAAGAGAAAGAATGCATTTAAATGTGCTTTAAAAAATGCAAAACACTGTCAAATGTGAAGGATGATTAAGGTATAAATTTCAAAGGCAGAGTAGCTGGACACCATGTAGAGAGGGTCAGAGACCAGGAATGACTGGTGATTTTCCCAGTCAGTATGTAATTGCTGCTCAGTTTGCAGCATGGTCTTGTTCTTAACCCTTTGGAAGACTGGCAGAGATGATTGGTTTGGAGGCTGCCAAAGTGGCCAGCAACTGAGACGTGCACTGTTTAACTTCTTTTTGGGCTTAAAATAATCAGCGAAATGTTCCTGACCTTCCAGGTTTGCCAAGAAGTTCTACAGAAGGAATGAAACCAAATCACAAAGAAGCTCAAAGAATGAGTTTCCCAGATAATCTAAAAGCTTTTATTAGTGAACCTTATCATTCATGTGTGTGCACTTGAAAAAACACACTGGTATTTACAATAAATGCATGTTCTATTTATGCATATCTGTAGCTTGGATATCAGCTTTCTGGGTATCTTAAATCTTCTAGTGTGCTGGGTGATAGAGCAGGAGCACCGTCATCTTGGACAAACACCACCAATTTAAGTACCAACTCCCTTTCTAACTTCATGTATTTCAAGGAGATCACTTATCTTCTAACAACAAGAAGCCAGAAAAAGCAGACAGTAAAATACAGAAAAGACAGCTTGGGCACAGAAAGAGTGGGGAAAGTCTCTTGGGTAATCACCAAACTTCAAACTCATATAATGGGCCCAGTAAAATAGTGGGCCCTAATAAGCACAATCCTTTCCCTTTAGGTGCACTAAGATAGGTAAGCTAAAAGCAGACTTGGGCAGGTGGGGAGGGGACTGCGGGTATGCCCGCAGCTGCAGGAAGATGTATGGGAACAGACACAAAACCTCTCCCTCCCAGATAAGCAAGACAAAGAGACACAGACTAAAAGTTGGCTGATGTGTTCTGGGAATGGGGTGAGAGCTCATAAAAACTCTGCTATATACAGACAGCACACCTGGTCCTAACTGAACTGTTGGGCCCTAGGAGGATAAGGCATCCCCTCCTCATGAGCCCCTAAACCCTTAAATACCCTTAGTCTTTAAGAGAGAAGGCTCCTGACCTAACTTGGCCAGAAGCCCCTCTCATGTTTATTCTCCAAAATAAACCTGTCTTTGACTGTTGAGCTATTTTTCATGTTTCATTCTTCTTTCTTCAACTCTTACACTGGGGATAAGCTTTTAATAATGTTTAAATTTAAATGACTCATAAAATTACCTTAAATAGACTGAGAAATAGGAAGCTTACATTGTTGCCCATCATTTCTTACTCAGATCCCTTCTTCATCTGAATTATCGCTCTGTTTTTTGTCTGACTCCATTGCTGCCCTATGCTCTTCTCACCCGGGAATGCCACCTTCACACAGTATGAGCCCCAACTGAGAGCTCATAACAATAAATTCAAATGTTACATTTAGACATTCTAGGTTCAGAAATTTTCCTGAAAATATCTACCTGCTTAGAAAATTCCCATTAGCGCTTTCTCCTCTCTGGGCTACTATGAAACCTTCCTCTTCCATTTTTTTCTTGTTTTGAGACAGAATCTTGCCCTGTCGCCCAGGCTGGAGTGCAATGGCACGATCTTGGTTCAAGCAACCTCTACCTCCCAGGTTCAAGTGATTCTCTTGCCTTAGCCTCCCAAGTAGCTGGGACTACAGGTGCCTGCCACCATACCCAGCTAATTTTTTTGTATTTTTAGGAGAGACGGGGTTTCACCGTGTTAGCCAGGATGGTCTCGATCTCCTGACTTCATGATCCACCCACCTCGGCCTCCCAAAGTGCTGGGATTACAGGCGTGAGCCATGAAAGCTTCCTCTTTTCTTATTGTTCTACTCTCTGCCTCAAGGTTCCCTGAAAAATGAACTAATTTGTATTTTAACATTGATGAGGATTACAATCTATTATAATTTTGAATAAATAAAAGATTACAGGCAGTAGAAAAAGATGCAGTTTCAGTATTAACTTGATTTTTCTCTCTAAGAGGAGAATAAGAATGGGATGGGAGCCTACAGGGACACATTACTGCCTCTGCTTGTCTTCTGAGACTTGTGGGTGAACTAAGAGTATGAAGCTACTAAAAGCTAAAATTCAGAAAGAAATAACCTTTTGTTAGGAGAAAAATCTTTACTTTGATGCAGCAAATTTAGTTCTTAAATGATCTTGATGAAATAAAGGACTGAATCTCTTTGTGTAAAGAGGTACGAAAAGTGTTCTACTTTGTAAAGCTGAATGGTATGTATATACATTCATTTTATTATTCATATATGTATATGCATATACCTATTATATTTTGTTTTAATAAGAAATGTATTTAAAAGTAAGCCAAGTCAGTTTTCCCAAACATAAATAAATATCGGAGCAAAAACATATTTTAATAAATCCAACATAGTTCTATTTTTAAATTGTAAACATTTAAACTGTAAACATATTGTTGAACAATAGAAAGAAAAATGGCTGCAAAAGGTAATATGGTCACTGGGATTCTTTTCATGTTCATACATACATTCATGCATGCTTCATGAATGAAGCAGCTCAGGGAATGCTTCATGTGCTAGTGCACTCTGGCTTGCGTTAAGGAGTGAAAAAGGACTTGGGCTCTAGTGCAGACTCAAGTTAAGAGATGGTAACCTTGAGAAGGCATTTATCTAAAATTTTTGAACCAAGATTATAGTATTTTTTGATGGGTGGGAATATCTGACTTCCTGTTTTATAGGAAAAGAAATGAAGATGAATTAAGGAACTTGACCAGTAATATTGATGTTCTGATTGCAAGGCCTAGGGTAGAACCCCGGTTCCAGCTTTCAGTGGTCTGTTCACTAAATAGTTGTGACTAGAAGCACCTGCCCTGACTCCTAATGGGGTAAAATGTTAGTGAAATTAAAAGCGCCTAAAGGATGACCATTTTCTAGCCTAAAGTAAAGAGAGTTTTTATTTCCTGCCTAAGATCGGGTTGTAGTGTAAATCTACTGGTTTTTTGTTGTTGTTGTTGTTTTGTTTTTTTTCATTTTTTCCTTTTCTATTTTAAGAATCAAATCATTATTAACACCTGTTTGTTTCAGTGCTGCGTTAGTCACGTTTTTCTGGTGAACAGTGACATCTAGTGGACACCTAAAAAAAAATCTCTGCATTTGCTTATAGAGTCATCAAAAGTTCAGGACCACAGGAGCCTTCAAGAAGCATCCCACAGGGAGCACAGGTTAAACTTTAGAGAGACTTGTTTCCTACCATGGTATGGGAAATCAGGAAAACAGAAACAAGCCACCAAACAAGCTTCAGGAATGATCAGGAGAGCTTCCAAATGGCTAGAAGCCACCTAAGTAATTTTGTTATATATTTGAAGCTATTTCCTTCTTAGCTCACTATTTTCAAAGATGGTATGTTTACTCTATGGAATAAATGAAAATTATATGTTCTACTTTTTCTTTACTTTTACTATGATTGAAACATACATGCAGAGAAGGGACAACACACACACGCACACACACACTCACAAACACATACACACATACAGCCAACATTTCACATCGGTAGGTTCCACATCTGTGGAATCAACCACTCTCAAATTGAAAATATTTGAAAAGAATGTTGCTTCTCTACTTAACGCATATGCACTTTTTCTTGTCACTATTCCCTAAACAATATGGTGTAACAATTATTTATATAGTATTTACATTGTTTTAAGTATTATAAGAAAACTAGAGATGATTTAAAGTACACCAGAGCATATGCATAGGTTACATGCAGTTACTCTGGCATTTTGTATCAGGGACATGATCATCCATAGATTTTGATATTCCCAGGAGGCCTTGGAACCAATATATAATATGCAAACATATACAACACATATATAAATATGTATATATTATATATAACATAATATTTTAAAACCTTCTATTGGTTCTGCTTCTCTGGAGATTGCTAATGCATAAATCCCCAAAGATTAGACACCACTCAAGATAAAGTATATTAAAGTACATATATATGTTAGGGGAAGGAGATGAACTGATAATAAAATTCAGTTACACCTGGTGGAATGGAAGCACTGAGTAAAAAGACTTATGCAAAAATTACGTTTTTGTACCTTTCAGTTTGTATGATTAGGTGCATACCTGCTACACTGGTGAGGAAGGAGAATAACAGGGGAAATGTGTTTTTATGTCGAGATGAGTGAATCCAGGGCAGAACAGTCAAATCCATACTAATTTTGCTCTTCATAGCCATGGCTTGTCAAATTCATCAGCAACATTGTTTTCAGAAACTGTCTTTAAGTGTCATTTATCATTAAAGAAAGTATACAATGCAAAACTGATATATAAATTTCTAAGACTTGAACCAAAAACTGTACCCTTAAATGTATGTCAGAGTGACAATATATATGTTTTTAAATTTTTTAAAATTTTATTGTGCTAAGAACACTTAATAGGAAATCTACCCTTTTAATAACTTGTTAAGTGTGCAACAAAATATTGTTGGCCATAGGCACGGTGCTGAACAGCAGATCTCTACAACTTACCTATCTTGTTTAACTGAAAGTTTATACTCGTTAAATAGCACTTGATTTATCTGCCCAGCCTCTGGCAATGACTAATCCACTTTTTGATGCCATGATTTTGACAATTTTAGACATCTCATGTAAGTTGAATCATGCAGCATCTGTTATTCTGGGTGGCTTACTTCATATAGCATAGTGTTCTTAAGGGTCATCCATATTTTCTCATTACAAAATTTTCTTCTTTGTTAAAGACTGAATAATATGCCTTTGTATTTATATACCACATTTTCTTTATCCACTTAACTTTCCATAGACATGTAGGCTGTTTCTACTTATTGACTATTGCGAATAGTGCTGCAATGAACATGGAAGTGCTAATATCACTGCAAGACCCGGATTTCCATTCTTGTAAATAAATACCCCAAATTGAGATTACCGGATCATATTTTGAATTTTTTGAGGAACCTCCATCCTGTTTTTCACAGCAGCTGCACCATCTTGCATTCCCACCTATAGCATACAAGGTTTCCAAATTCTCCACATCCTCACTTGTTGTCTTTTTTATGTTTATAATTGGTATCCTAACAGATGTGAGATGATATCTCTTTGTGGCTTTGATTTGAATTTCCTCATCTTATTAGTGCTGTTGAACATCCTTTCATATACCTGTTTGCTACCCGTATGTCCTCTTTGGAGAAATGTCTATTTAAACCTTTAGTATATTATTTAAATCTAGTTATTAGGTGGTTTTTTGCTTTGTTTTGTAATTTTGCTGTTGAGTTGTAAGAGTTTTCTTACATATTTTGGGAATTAACCCCTTCTCCGTTATATGATTTGCAAATACTTTCTCCCATTCTGTAGGTTGCCTTTTCACTCTGTTAGTTGTTTCCTTTGCTGCACAAAATATTTCTAGTTTGACATAGGCTTACTTTCCTCCCAAAAGACATACCTTTAGAGTGTCTTGTTACAGATATAACCAAATATAGAAAACAGTAATATGTTCATATATAGGAGGTCTGATTTTTTATCGAGAGAGGTAAACTAGTTATAAGGAATAGATTTTTAGCTCGAGGTGACAATCCTCATTTGAGAAGTTGGTTCTTTTTTTTTTCCAGTGACTGTCAACTCATTTAAGTACAAATAATATTTTAACAGAAATTTGTCATTCCTCTTCTGTGCTTTATTTTTAAATTGTGTGTTATAAAATCTTCTTGCCATCTTTTAATTTGACTTGTTGTTATTACTTGTTTTTCTGATTAATTAATTTTTGATGCAACTCAGGACATTTTTTGGCAAACTAAAATGTTTTAAATTTATATTAAAATATCCTTTCACTGATAATTCAAAGACATTCTCCCTATAGCTGTGCTGAATTTATATACGGGTCTTGCATTTCAGAGAAGAGTTTTTATTAGCTTTTAAAACAAAAAATACCTACACCAGCAAGTATAGCCCATGAGAGATACATTGTCATTTTGATATAAGGCACCTGTTCACTGCCTCTATCTGGAAATAAACCAAATGAATACATCTGGCCTGTGGAATGTTTCAGCAGTGAGTTACCTCAAAAAAAGCAAGTCAATAACAATACTCAAGCTATTGTAACAAAAGTCACAAAATGCACTAAGGGTGGTTTAAAAGGGTCTCAGGGATCTCTCTGCCAGGTATGACATAATACATCTTAACACTTCAGAGAAACTGATTAAATCCTTTTGAAATAATTTACTAGAGAAAACACTGGTCATTTTTCTTTTTAATCTACTGAGAAAAATGACAAGATGTTACATCATCTCTTGGGTTGAATAATAGTAAAGTTTTGAAAAACCATTTTCATATGCTTTATACGTTATGCCCATCCATCCTGATATCCAGAAGTGTGTCCCTCGAATAATAGCAAGAGTATGACCTCAACTAAAAAGAAACCAAAACTCTCTATATTTATAAAAATGCTAATTTAGTTTAGACATCTATGTGACATAAGTACTTGTTAACTATTCAGTGCAGAGGATCCTGGATTTCTTGAAAGTTTTAATAGTTATATTGTTTTGGGTTTTCAAAAAGCTATGTGAGAGTTACTTTAGTTATCTTTGTGTTTATTATTTCTTGAGGCCTAGAGGATATCAAATCTATTGTTGGATCTGACACAGAAACGAGCAAATCCCCATCCCAGCCTGTGGCAGGGCAAAACAGTTATCAAAAATCTCTCCCCACTCAGAGTTTCTTGGAAGTTACATCCTAGTGCTAGAGTCTGATGTGTGGACACCCTCCTCCCAAGAATGCAAATTGTCTTCACTTGATGCCCAAAGCAAATGCAATGACCAAATCTCCCAGTCTCAAATATAACCCACGTTCTCCTGTACTTTAACAGAAAGGGTGCATTTGAGAAGATACCATACCGACATAGTGAATATCTAGTAAGTGTCTGCACCCTAGTCATGTCTACTATGTCCTGTATTATTTTTCTCTCACTGGTTATGTGCAGCCATATGAACACTCTGGATCTGTTTTATTGTTGTTATTTTCCACCATCCTTGAATAAAGGCAAAGAGGAACTTGCCAAGGCCAAATTTCCATGACCCTTGGCTGAATTTTTAATAGCAACTATTTTAGCTACACAAATATTCAGCAAAAGCCTTTAAAAATCACTACTATTCAAGACTTACTGAAATTATTAGCCAAGGATTACCTTCATCAAGAGAACAGATAACAAAGTGAAGAAAGACAAGCTTTCACTTCAAAGGAATTCATTAGGTAGCTGAAATCTTCACAGGCAAGCACAAAAAGATAGTCTTCATTGTCACCTTTAAGAGGGGGATGGGGAGACTGTAACCATCCCAGTCTTTTTGTTCAATGACATAGCTGAGCCATTGAAGAAGAAAGAATTGGTTTAAAAGAATTAGCATTTAGAAAGTTTTATACCTGTCTTCAAGTCTCATTTCCATTATTCTTGCTGTTACCATAACATATCCTCTGTCCCTAGAGCTTCGTGCTAAGGCAAGCCTGGAGGACTAATGGATTGGGAAGTACTCTCATCTTTAACATCAGGCAGGAGAGGACTCAGAAGTGTGAACAGGCAAAGGGCAAAATTCTGGCCAGTTGCTTCCCTATATCTAGACCTCAGAAACTGATCCTACATTGATAAGGAGAGTACTGAGTTGAGCATATGACTAGATTACTGAGAGGAGATGAGGGAGGAGAGCATCTCTCCCACTGATAATTGAGTTCAACTTGTGTGATACTTGTTCAGGCATTGGTTTGAAATAAATGCAATACCAGCAGATCAAATTAGCAAAGCTGAACTTCAGGAACACCAAGATGCTTACACTGAATGAACTTGCTGCAGTTTTCTAGTTGTGCTTGTAAACTTGGAAGTAGTTTTGACATGCTTTTATCGAAGAAAATAGCTGTTGTGTTTTTAGGCACAAAACTGTGACTTTGGGACACACACTGAAATCAGAAATTAGACAAATTAGTTTCATGGTGAACACTTCAAAAAGTGAGAAGGATGCAAAGAAATGGAAATAGAGATCTGTCCTTCAGAATATTAAAATTATTGAGGAAATGAGCAAGATATTTCAAAACAGGTAAATCGAATAATTTCACAACACTGCTGTGAGGTTAGGGTGAGGATACAGCTTGGGCAATGGGTGTGTTTAAAAATGCAATGATACAGGAAGTAATGAACCATACCTAACATTGTGGAAGACATTGTAATGGTTAATAGTAGGTATCAACTTGATTGGATTAAAGAATGCCTAGGTGCCTGTTAAAGCATTGTTTCTGGGTGTGTCTGTGAGGGCGTTACCAGAGGAGATTGACATTTGAGTCAGTGAACTGGGAGAGGAAGACCCATCCTCAAAGTGGGTGGGCACCATCCAATCAGCTGCCTCACGGCTAGACCAAAGCAGGCAGAAGAAGGTAGGATACCTGTGCTTGCTGATACTTCTTTCTTTGCTGGGTGTTTGTTTCTGCTCCTCCTGCTCCTGGACGTCAGACTCCAGGTTCTTTAGTCTTGGACTCTGAGACCTGCAACACTGGCTTCCCGGGGGCTTTTGGGCCTTCAGCCACAGACTGCAGGCTGCACTCTGGGCTTCCCTGGTTTTCAGGCATTCTGACTTGCAATGAGCGATCACCAGCTCCTCTTTTTCCCCAGCTTGCAGATGGCCTATCATTTACAGGACTTCACCTTGTAAACCTGTGAGCCAATTCTCCCTAATAAACTCCTATATGTCTCTCTCCTTCTCTCTCCTATCGGTTCTGTCCCTCTGAAGAACTCTAATACAGACATTTGCAGGAAATATTCAAATTGGAAATAATCCTTTTTCCACCAAAAGGCGCAAATATCCATAAATTTTTTACCTGACGGACATATCTATGCCATATAAGACAGAACAATGCAAAAGAATGAGCATTGTTTAATATTTTTCTTGTCAACCAAGATACATGTGTATCAGGTTACCCGGTGGAAATTTAGGTCCCAGATTTTACTTTATTCCTCACTTCATTTATTTATTTTTCTAATCATCAATTGATTGATTTATGTTAAACCTCAGTGCCATTGATTGATTTATGTTAAACCTCAGTGCCATCATTTACAATTTGCTCCCTGCTTTGGGCCTTTAGAATTGAATTTTTTGTTTCAGTTTAGGGGAAGAATCTCTTTGATATAGAAAGGACGTTTAGAGTAGCTCTTTGTAATTAAGCTTTTGTCTTTTGTGGTGGTTTGGGGAGGGAAAATTTTGTCTTGATAGTGGCCCCTGCTACCTTAGAGGATTCCTGAGGCAGATGGAGACTTGCACTAACCTGCCCCCATAAGCTGGTTATGGCTGTGAAACCAGACTTGGGCTTAGTGCAGAGGAACCAGGCCCAGCACACAGGGCTACTCAGGGTCAGTGTTTGCAGGCGATGGTTTTGCTGGCACAGCTGAGTTCTCCTGCCACGAGGAAGCCACGGGAACACTGATTCTTGGACCAGCGCAGGCAAACTGTGTGGGATCCGGGCAATTTGCAGTAGGAAGCCCTGTACTATTAAATACTATTTTAATTCATTAGAGTTAAAAAATTACCATAATTTTAACAATAAAGGAAATAGTCTTGTTCTGTACTCCAAGCTGAGAAAAGGGAACACACTGGTGGTATGTTAGTCTATATCAGAGTTAATTGCAAAACAATTTGGAACATGAAATAATAGCAGTAATTATTATATATGTAATGTTTGGCTAAAGGATGCCTGCCTTCTAAATACTTCGCACATGTGTATATATATATATATATACACACACACACACACACACAAATTTATACACAAATATATATACATATATGTATACTCCTATAAACACATACACACACACACATATATATTTGTTTAGTCCTCATGGCAATATTATCAACATGAAAAACAAAATGCAATGGTACAGAAGGGGATGTAAGATCTGTGGTTTTTGGCCATTTGTCTTTCTCATGGGACCCTAGTACCTGTCCCATGTGCTGTGGATGAAAAGGTCAAAAGGGAGACCAGGAAATAAAGGATAGATGCAACAGCAGAAACTCATTGCCTTGAAATAGATTAAGCATATTTCCTCCTGTGACTGGCTCAGTAGCATCACCTTTAATTAGGAAGAACAAGATTCTGCTCAGGTGAAAGAAGTTGGCCCTATTATTTATGCTTTCTTTTCTCCCTCAGCTATATAATTTAAGTTTGCAGATTTATTCAAAGTTTAGCCTTTGTCATAACCGGGGTTTTGTTTAACTAAGGAGGATAAATAATCAGATGTTGACAGAAATGAGCAATGCTCCCTTCAAAAATCTAATCTTTCTGGCCTTTGTTAAAGAAGCATCAGGGGAAATTGATGACCATAAAGATTTATATTTATTAATCTAAGGGGTTTTTTTTTTCTAGCTCTGGAATGATAATAGTTATTTGAGTTATGGCTGAATAATGGAGACTATTGAATCAGAGAGTCCCCTTATGGTTAACACACATTAATCATTTTTATAATTAAAAATATATTTCTCAACTCAGTCTATTTTTCATATTTAAAGAGTATTCATCAGACTAAAACTTTTCAGACACCCAATATGGAAAAGTTACTTTTAGAGAATGATTGAGAAAAGGAAAAGTCCAATCAACCAAATATCATCACATAACTCATATATGGATAGAAATATGTATGTTTTATATACATGATCTTTAGTCTAACAATATTTAACATAATGATCAACTTATCTGTACACTTATAATGATTTTATTTCTATTTACGTAAACTATATGTGCTCATTGAAAAATGCAAATGCAAAATATGTTAAAGTAAAAATAGCCCTGCACCTCACCTCCAAAAGATAACTAAGTTTAATATCTTAGTGACTATCTTTCGGATATTTACCCAGGCATATACTCAGAAACGGATCTTGCTCACACAGACGCCCGCAAAGTTTACATACTATTATGATATTGTGGAAACAATCAAAGATTTCCCAAATGAGAACAGAGGCGATTTATTCAGTTTGCTATGGCAAGGGACTCAGCCACTGTCACTTGCATTTGGCAGAGACTCAAAGGGAAGGAGAGGAGTGGGAAAGCTTTGTAGTAGAAAAAAAAGTTTTAGGTATGCTCTGATTGAAGCTTTTTGGCATGGGGAAGCTGGAAGAGGGCTAACTAGAAGCTGGGCATATTATGTGACTAGTTAGTGAAACATATTTGACTTTCTCTGGGTGGTTCAAAGCTAGAAGCACAAAGATGTGTATAGAGTCAGGAGAGTCAGAGAGAGAGAGAGAGACAGAAGAAAAGACAGTCATTAACAAAACCTTCATTGTTGCAAATTATTTGCTGCAGAGATTGTAGTCTGTCTTCCCAGGCGGGGAGCTCAAAAGTAGTGGGTCAGAATTCTGTTGTCCTATATGGGCTGGCCATTGTCCATTTATATATTCAGGCTCTCATGATCCATAACTTGGATATAACTTGGATTTCTTCCTTGGATAATAGTTTCAACTAATATTCACTATAACATTATCTTTAATGACTAAATATTTCATTTTATAGATGTGCTGTACTCTCAAACTGTGTTATAGATATGCTGTGATACTTACCCCCTTTCTAATGTCATTTGGGGCATTTCAAATTGTCTGAATTTCAGCAATGATAAAATGAACTTCTTAGAGACAATTATTTTTACATGCATCCACTTATATTTTAAAAGTACATTTCTAGAGTAGAATTGCTGGCTTAATACATTTACACATATTGAAAGTAACTACAGAATGCTAAATTGTTCTTCAGTTGAAACACTTAACTTCCTAAGTGAATGGAAGCATCATATTACCAATATAGTCATTTTTAAAAATTGCTAATCCTACAAATAGCAAACTTTTATTTACTTATGATGATGAATGTCTTCTTGTGTACTTATTTACCATTTGTGTTTTTTCTTTTCTCATTTGCCAGCTCATGTCTTTTGCTCATACTTTTCCTGGTATAATCCGTTTTCCTTTTGATTTCTGAGTCCTTTATTTTTGATGCTGCAAAATTCTCCAACTTATCATTTAATTTTTAAATACTGTTGTGCTTTATTTCCGCCGTGTGAAGTGCTTTCTTTTAATGGTGTTTGCAAAGTGACTGAGATGTTATTGCTATGTAAGAGTTGTGGCCAGTTGGCGCTGTTTGTCTTCAGAGATCATGAGAACCATCAGATCCAAAAAGCTGACCTATGCATTTTCGGTGAGATTAGAAAACAAACTCTTACTTAAAAAGAAAATAAAAGACAGAAAAGAAAACTGTCCAAATTATTCCATAAAAGCTAACAAAATATTTTCTTATTTTGTTTTAATAATAAGTATTCTAATATTCTGGCAATGCTCTAGGTGGACACAAACTCCTCAGGCTTTTTTTTTTCCACTCTTGCCGACAGGAACTTGGTTAGCTATTTGACTACTCCAAGGATAGGCAGTTGAACAGACCTTCTGTTAATGATCTCTGAGTGACCAGAACCAGCATTTCCTCTTCCCATGGAGAGGTTTCCAGCAGAACTTCTGAATATTCTTTATTTTGTTATTTTTCCACAGTAGATCCACTCCAAAATGTCTTCAATCTAGTGACTACTTTTTTCAAATGTCTCAGCAGTTCTTCATATTGGCCATACATTGGAATTATCTATGAAATCTGTAACAATTTTTCTGATTTCCTCATTTCATTACCAGAAATTCTGATTTAATTGGTCTAACTTGGGATCCCAGCATGAGTATTTTTTAAAAAGCTCTCCAGGTGATTTGAATGTGCCTCCAGAGTTAAGAATCATATGCTAATTCATTTTCCCTTACCTCTTATCAATAGGCTCTCTCTCTCTCTCTCTCTCCATATATATATATATATATATATATATAAATGTATCTTCTGTAATAGACATGTCAATTATAAAATTATTTCGGTATGAGTTAGCTTGCTAAGTCTACTTTTAAAAATAGTTTATCTTTTAAGTAATTTTAAATATAAAATGAGAATAACATAATGAATAACTAAGCAGTCTTTCTTCAATATTCAAATCAAATCATTGTACCTGATTAACAAAACACTCACAGTCTCATAGATTCAGAAATATGCATAGCTATTATATTTAAAAGGGATCCTAGAGATCATCTAATTATACTTTGTAATTTATATAAATGAATATATTTTATATAATATTTTCATTTTTATAAAATGAATATATATAAATAAAATAGGAAAACTAGATCCAGAAAAAATAAGTTATTATAACAATGCTATTCAGCCATTAAGTGTTGGATTTAGTCCTAAAATATCAATATGTACTTATATTAGTTTGAAATGCAGCATAAAAAATTACTCTGAAACTTAGCAACTAAACCATACAATAGGAATGTATAATCTCACACAGTTTATTCGGGTCATGAATTCAAGGATAGCATAGCTGGCTATTTCTGGCTCACTGCATTTCATGGGGTTGCAATCAAAATGCTGATGAGGGTTGCCAGCAACTGAAGGCTTACCTGAGACTGGAGGATCTGATTCTAAGATGGCCCCTCATGTAACTACTGTTGGGAGGTGTCAATTTCTTACCACAAGGACGTTTCATAGGGCTGCTTGAATATCCTCGTGATTTGGCAGCTTATTTACTCCTATTATCTATTTTATGAAATAGCTTTGGAAGCCACTCTCCATATTATTTACAATATCTTATCAGTAAAGACACAAGACACCTCTTATTACACAAGACATCTCTCTCCATGTAGGAGGGAAGTACACAAGTATATGAATATCAAAAAGTAAAAATCCATCAAGAATGATCTTAAAACTACCTACCAAGTACCTATCTTGGCACTTCATCCCTCCATCATGGCTCATAAGTAAATCATAAATCATAGGTCTTTGGCAGTCTTTTAAAACTCAGTTCTAAGTTTTTACCACAAATAACATGACAGTTCATATCATCTAGTAACGAGTTGAGAAAATAGAGCTTTAAACAATGTTTTAATAATTTGTGATGCTTAAATAAAATCTGCATTGATCAGCCAGGCGCAGTGGCTCCTGCCTGTAATCCTAGCACCAGGGAGGCCGAGGTGGGCAGATCACGAGGTCAGGAGTTCCAGACCAGCCTGACCAACATGGTGAAACCCCATCTTTACTTAAAAAATACACAAATTAGCTGGGTGTGGTGGTGGACACCTGTAATTCCAGCTACTTGGGAGTCTGAGGCAGAGAATTGCTTAAACCCAGAGGCGGAGATTGCAGTGAGCTGAGATCGTGTCACTGTACTCCAACCTGGCAGCCTGGGCAACAGAGCAAAACTCTGTCTTAAAAACAAAACAAAACAAAAAAATAAAAAATAAAAATCTGCATTGATCTTTTTGGACATTTTGACAATAAACTTTAAAAGGCAGACTTTTTCTTCAGCAATCTGAGAAATTTTATCTTTCCATTTTTAAAGCATTTAGAAAATGTTTATCTCCTCTGATGAGCTATGTAATGTTTTCTATGCAAAATAAGTACTTTTTTCTTAATGACCATGATATATGATCAGCAGCTTACCTACATCCTAGTAATCAATCAGTTTTCATAATTGAGATTGTCATGAACTTCAAAAATGGAGCAAGATATGTATTACCAATTTTTTTCTTTAATGTTAAAAATAATGTAAATAGTTTTAAATGGCTAGAAAAACAATATTGCAGTGGTAAAATCAAATCAGTCCTTAAATAATGTGTAATTTTAAGAAAGGTAAAATTTATAATTATGGATAGAATGATTTATTTCTCCTATCATTAAAAATACTTAATATTCTTGAAAAAGAAATTCAGGAGTTACACTATATAAATTGTTATGTAAATGTCTTATTGCTTATATAATTATTAATACTCTATTGAAACAGGACATTAACAGCACTCTTGCAATTTTAAGGTGTATTAAACTACTCAAGTAAGTATGAGCTAATAGTAATAAACAGTTATGATATTACTAAAAGTAAGTCAGAAATAAGGAATATCCACTGCTTGAGCCAAAATCTACCCTCTGATGAGTTTAATATAAGTTTTTAGGCAAATTCTAGGTGATGATATTTTCACATGATGTTAAAATGAAATATAGCTTTAAATGACTTTACTGGGAAAATCCTAAAAGACTCCAGGGTAGGCAAGAGGTTATAAGAAAGAGAGGCGCAGTTGTGTATCTGTGATATGTGTTTCAATGTATTTGGGTTTCTATGTCTGTGTCAACGTTGGTATGTCTCTCTTTATGGAACACTTAATTGCTTACTTCATTTCAAAAGTGTCTAAAGTACTAAAGTAGGTGAGTCCTTCTGAATTCATTTGTATGGTTGTGTGCATGTGTGCATGGAAGAGTATCTGTCCATCTGTATGTGGATGGGCAGATGGACAAATACTCCTTTAATGGATATGCCTCTATTCTTCTTTGTCTACATTTTTCTATTTGTGTCTTTCTGAGTTAAACAAATTTTTATTCAACAATTTATACTTCATCTCATTGTAAAAAGTGTTTAAGGTAGCTGTATACCCTGTATGCACAATTGGTATTTTCTATGGATCTCTACCTCTGCACTCTGCCTTTTTTTTCCCTGCCTCATTCTGGGATACCAATCACCCTGCATTTAACCATCAGTTCTTTTCTTTTTTAATTCTCTTCAGTAAACATTTTGTCTCATTTTTCATCATAGAAGAACTTCTATATAGTCTTATCTTCACTTCTGCCATCTGTTTCCCAAAACTAGACTATCCTTTTATTGACTGCAGGTTACTTTAGCACCCCCACTGAGTCTCAAATATATTACAACTAAGCTTTGCAGAAGTATGCTTCTTAAACTTCACATCACAGCCTCTGTCCCCAAGCTATTTGAAGATCTATTGCTGAAGTTGCATAATAAGTCTATTCCTAAAGCAAACCTGTCAAAGGTGGTGGTGGTTTATGAGTCATGCCCTTGCACACTGCTATTTAATGAGTACAGGAAAAAATGGGCAGTCCTCACAAGTGCTGGCCAGCTTTCTTTTGCTTTACTTCCAAAGCTGAAACCTGCAGTTAGTGCTAACTGAAATGGTAATTCAATATAGGAACTGAGGATTATCTCTAAGCTCTATTCAATCCTGAGATCCAAGTATCCTATAAATATTGAAATGTGAACCAAATTTTCTGATTTTATATATATATACACACACACACACACACACACATATATATATATGTTTATTTAAAGAATTTAGAGAAGATGGTCAGATTGCTAAAAAACAAAAAACAAAACAAAAAAAACTCTGCTGTGCTCTATAGAAAGATTTCTGAAAATAAGAGGTAAAGAAAGAATAGCTAATATTTTTAAAGATATCCTGGGCTTCAGTCACCTACTTATACTGAATTATTTTTGTCTATGGGTAGTATTATGTGGCAGATTAAAGATGGCAGTAGATATTTTCGCATTTGTTTTATGGAGAAGGTGGTTCTAAATATCTTCTCCTTTAATCTGACTTGGCTTTAGTGATTAGCTTATTCAGCACAATGCAGTGGAAGTGAAAAAAATGAGATCTCTAAGGCTAAAATATAAACTCTTTGCATTTTTTCCTAGTTTTTCTGGAACACTGTCGCTAGAGCCCTGATTAACCATGTAAGGAGGTAGATTGCCCTCAGACCTGAAGACGCCATGTGAAGGAGCTCTAGAAAACCGTTCCAGCTTAGCCCTTTTCTCCAGCCTCCCTACCAAGGTACCAGACATGCAAATTAAACCATACTGTGCCTTCCAATCTAGCCCATCTGCCAGTTAAATACTCCATGAATTGTTGCACTTATAGTACAATATATGTAACTATGATACTAATCCCACTAGATACACCTAATGTAACATAACTTTTTCAACACTAAGTTCTATGAAAGACTTTCTTGCTTCCACTGGGATATTTGAGAGCTACATTTAACCTACCAATCTCTCTACTGCTGTATCTTTTTATGATAGTCATTGTTGCTTTGGCCCTGTGTATTAATTGGGTTCCTTTTAGTCATCAAAAAAATCTGTATTTCAGAAGCAATTTCTAAAAAAAGTTACTGAGTTTCTTAGAGAGTAGACAATAAATATTTGTTTACTGATTGAACCTTTAACCCAAAGATCTCTTTCAGTAAATCCTCATTTCCCTGTGTCTTGTATTTCAGAGGCAGAACAACAGAATAAAAGGATTGTTGTGTTAATTGAGAGCAGAACGATTCTGTTATGTTTTACTACCAGAGTTCACTCTGTTATGGAAACATTAGACGATTTCAGGAAAGGAATTTCCTAGATGTTAATTTACAGACACAGTGCTTAATTTTTTAAAATAACTAGCAACAGGAGTAAAATAGCTGGAGCCTACAGCCATGTCAGAGCACATTCGCCAAGATGAATCTCCTTACATCTAATATACACTACAGGAAAATACATACATTTCTCCAAGAATGTATATATTTTGTTATGGAAAAAATCCCTTCTCCCTCAGGGGATCAGATTCCCAGTCCAAAGGAATAGACTCCTTCAGGGGTACCATTCGTATTTCTTATTCCATGGAGTTGTGCTCCAGATGGGACAATCACATAAATATTTAACGGTGCCCTTTGAATTGTGCAAACAAGTACTTTCTCTGCCAGATTCTTTCTCATATGTTCCACTCCATCCTACCCTCTTCTATCTACTCCTTCTCATAACCTTTTTTTTAAGTTATGCTTTAAGTTATAGGGTCCATGTACACAACGTGCGGGTTTGTTACATATGTGTACACGTGCCGTGTTGGTTTGCTGCACCCATTACCTCATCATTTACATTAAGTATTTCTCCTAATGCTATCCCTCCCCCATCCCCCTTCTCATAACCTTTTGATATAAGCTAGTAGCTCTCAACCTGTGTTCAGATAATTTACTTCCACTCTCTACTTGCAGTTGCCTGCCATTTTAGAGTAGATTGGGTAGATTTTCTTATCAGGAGCACTGATAGGAAAAACTGGGTAACTATTTTGAGAATTGTAATTTTCATTGTAAAACATTCCAGCTAGCTTTTACCTAGTGCAAGGTAAGGGTGAGGAATTCTGGAGTTGCTTGCTTGGAGAAGAACTTGAGTCGAGCAAATCATTACTTCCTTTTATCCTCTCTGAAGCTTTTCCCCAACAGGAAATATTTACTCAAAAGATTAAACATGTGAAGACATGTTATTTAGAGCAACAGATATAATAAAACCAACACAATATAACTACTTTTATTGGCTGTTTTTCCATCTCAGATTTGGGGTAAGCAAGAAAGATAGGTAATCAGGGAGCCTATTTAATTATTCAAATAATGAATTATGAAATCTGTCTAGCCACTGCTGAAGCTCAGGTCACAATGAACCTAAATCCCAGTTGTATGATGCCAAAATGAAATGCTAGAAGCAACTAGATCTCTTTCAAAACTGGGGACATCCACTAACAGCAACTAGTTGACTGTTGGAGGTCTCAAAGTTATAGGACTCTGAACTATACTTGTAAGAATATGAGAAAATAAATAGAAGAGAAGAAAGATCACACACACACACACAAATACACACACACACGCGTACACACACAGAGCTAGTTCTAAGGTGGATATTATCTCATCTTCCTTTTATAACTTCCCTTTTGTGATGCTACATTACAACCAATATCAGAATTATTAGTTTCTAGGCCGGGCGCGGTGGCTCACGCCTGTAATCCCAGCACTTTGGAGGCCGAGGCGGGCGGATCACAAGGTCAGGAGATCGAGACCACGGTGAAACCCCGTCTCTACTAAAAATACAAAAAATGAGCCAGGCGCGGCGGCGGGCGCCAGTAGTCCCAGCTACTGGGGAGGCTGAGGCAGGAGAATGGTGTGAACCCAGGAGGCGGAGCTTGCAGTGAGCCAGGATCGCGCCACTGCACTCCAGCCTGGGGGACAGAGCGAGGCTCTGTCTCAAAAAAAAAAAAAAAAAGAATTATTAGTTTCTAGGTTTCTCTAGGTTTGGAGAGTGGGGGTTTTACATTTTCCTGTGGGGAAATATTTTAATGCCTTCAAGAGAATTAAGGAGAGGCAGAATTAGTTTGGGAAAGAAAGATAAAGAAAACAAACCAGCTAATTTTTCTTTGTAGGTTGACTGAAGGTCTTCAGGACTCTACGTTTGAATGTGACATATGTCAGAGATTAATATTGACTTAGTTCTGGCTAAAATTATTTTTATTTTTCCCTTTGTTGCTAGACAGAGGACCTGTTATGGACTGAATTGTGTTCCCTATAAAATGCATATATTGAAGCGATAACCCTTATTACTAAAGAACGGGACTGTATTTGAATGTAGGGCTTTTAAAGAATAATTAAGTTATAATGAGATTATTAGGGTGAACCCTAATTCAATTTGATTGGTGTCCTGATAAGAAGAAATTACAACACAAGAGAGCCATCTTCAATGCACACATGCACAAGGGAAAGGCCATGTGAGGAAATAGCAAGAAGACTTGGCTCGCCATCTGCAAGCCAGGAAGAGAGGTCTCAGAAGAAACCAACCTTGCTAACACCTCAGTCTTGAACTTCTATCCTCCAGTACTTTGAGAAAGTAAATATCCATTGTTTAACCCATCCTGTCTGTGGTATTTTGTTATGACAGCCCCAACACAGGGATTAAGAAAGTTAGTAATCTTTCTAAAGTTTAGGTCTAGTATGAAAATAAAAAGATAATAAATAATACAATAGAAGTTTTACATTTTGAGTCCTAGTCAATCATTTCCAGGAAAGGGACCAGTTTTCTGATTGAGAGGACACTCTTCTTCCTCTGGAAACTATGATAATTTATCCATTCAACATTGTTCTTTCCTTCAAATTCAAGTGTTCTCTTTCCTCCCCTGGAAAGATCATTTAAGTATACATTCTCTCCCTTTATTGTAATTTACTTAAGACAGTTTATACCGCAAGCCCAACCTCACAGCAGAAGCTTTCTCCAAGGGTGCATACTCTTGAGCAATTCTCATTCAACTTCCTACCCTAGATCCTGATAAAAATCTTAGGACAGCTTTTCAAATTCGACTCGCAGTTTTCAGGTAACAAGATTAATTTTGTAAAAAAGATGCTGAAGGTTAAACTTGATTTCTGGAATACTTAATAGTCGATATCCCTGGAAATATAATTGAACCTTGGCCTTGTAGAGAATCTCTCTACTACAGCAAATTTTTAAAGTTTCATGAGGTTTAGATGAACCCTGAAAGACTTGTATTTTAACAATTCGTATTTTAACAATTCCATATCCCTTAGCTATTATTATTTATTAAGTTTGTAAAAATCAATGTTCATAATGTTCACTCCTCCATTAGTATTTTCCCTCGGAAAATTTGTGCATATTTTTCTTTGATGAATCTTTAAATCAAAAAAGAAAATACCACTTTACAACTGCTTTAACTTGCCAGTTTATTCTTAGAAACCTCAAATGCATGGCCTGCTGTTATCAATTTCCTCCAGTTAACCTGATCTGCTTCTGCCAACCTCTACTAAAAATGAGCATGTAATCGTGAAACTTGTATCTGTTGAGCGGATAAAAATGCTGAAATGCCTGTCCCTGGGATTATGAACTGTTCTGGTTTTCCATCTTTAGCAGAACAAATGGTAGTTTAAATAATCTTAAACTCATCTCAGAGGTTTTAAATTGGGTTAATATTAATTTATCCATTTGTCAATAAAATACATGATGAATTTAAGTTTATACAACCTTTGATATAAAAACTCAATGTAAAAGTAAGATATGGTGGATATAGTACTTATTTTCCTCATAATAACACATCAAATGCAATATTAGCTTGAAGTTTATTCCTATCTCTTGAAAATTTTACTCTTGTAATTGAATATCTTCTAATCTAAACAATACTTCTGGATATTAAATTTAGGATTAAGAGTCAGGAAGAGTAGAAGGGAAAAGGGGGAACTGTACTTCCATTGCTACCAACAAAGAGTGAATCGGGTAGGAAACTTGCAAACAGTGAAAACTGTTCATCTCTAACCGATAATTGATACAGTTTGCTTTAATATTTATTTCTCTCAATAGTGGAATCCCATGCTTAACATTAAGCTTAGTTTAATCAATGTATTCAGTAAACTAAAGAGAGATTTGAAAAGTCCAGTTGGTAATCTGAGTCCTTATAATGAATGATTGTGTAGAATGGGTCACCTATGGAATGTCATCTGGCCTGAAAGGTACCTTGAAGGCTGTAGTTGCTGCTGACCAGGCAGTGTCTGCAGTTTCCTTTTAGAGAATTATTACTTTAGGTATCTGCTCAGTATGAAGGAGGCCCTTGTTAAAATCACATGTTAACCACTATTGGTCATTATCGCTTCACTATCTGTTAGTTATGGAATTTTGTAGGTGGACACAGAAAGGTAAGAGAAAAGCTAAAGTTGTCACAAAGCCTCAAAAGCATGGGGGGATGTGATGTGTAGTAATTATGTGGACAGCTTGAGAGAGCAGGCTGCCTGCTGTAATGGTCTCAGAGCAGAAAGAGACACAGCAGAAGAAGAAATAAGAAGACACAAGTCAGTATTTGCCAAGAGTAGGCACCTATCATAAAGTTGATAGTGAAATAATTACTCTGCTCTTTATGACATCACCTACAAATCTGCCTTTACTGTATTACTCAATCCATTATTGTCCCATTTCCTGAATTCAGTGGTGAACTTAGCAAATGTGAGGTTTCCACAGCTTTCTTC
Organism: Papio anubis; assembly: GCF_008728515.1. Lineage (NCBI taxonomy): Eukaryota > Metazoa > Chordata > Mammalia > Primates > Cercopithecidae > Papio > Papio anubis. Next base: position 174,941,382 of record NC_044976.1, read on the forward strand.
ACAAGAATATCCCATTTTGTAGGAGCTTTTTTTTTTTTCTTTTTTTTTTTTTATTATTATACTTTAAGTTCTAGGGTACATGTGCATAACGTGCAGGTTTGTTACATATGTATACTTGTGCCATGTTGCTGTGCTGCACCCATCAACTCGTCAGCACCCAACTACTCGTCATTTACATCAGGTATAACTCCCAATGCAATCCCTCCCCCCTCCCCCCTCCCCATAATAGGCCCCGGTGTGTGATGTCCCCCTTCCCGAGTCCAAGTGATCTCATTGTTCAGTTCCCACCTATGAGTGAGAACATGCGGTGTTTGGTTTTCTGTTCTTGTGATAGTTTGCTAAGAATGATGGTTTCCAGCTGCATCCATGTCCCTACAAAGGACACAAACTCATCCTTTTTGATGGCTGCATAGTATTCCATGGTGTATATGTGCCACATTTGCTTAATACAGTCTGTCACTGGTGGACATTTGGGTTGATTCCAAGTCTTTGCTATTGTGAATAGTGCTGCAATGAACATACGTGTGCATGTGTCTTTATAGCAGCATAATTTATAATCCTTTGGTTATATCCCCAGTAATGGGATGGCTGGGTCATATGGTACATCTAGTTCTAGATCCTTGAGGAATCACCATACTGTTTTCCATAATGGTTGAACTAGTTTACAATCCCACCAACAGTGTAAAAGTGTTCCTATTTCTCCACATCCTCTCCACCACCTGTTGTTTCCTGACTTTTTAATGATCGCCATTCTAACTGGTTTGAGATGGTATCTCACTGTGGTTTTGATTTGCATTTCTCTGATGGCCAGTGATGATGAGCATTTTTTCATGTGTCTGTTGGCTGTATGAATGTCTTCTTTTGAGAAATGTCTGTTCATATCCTTTGCCCACTTTTTGATGGGGTCGTTTGTTTTTTTCTTGTAAATTTGTTTGAGTTCTTTGTAGGTTCTGGATATTAGCCCTTTGTCAGATGAGTAGATTGCAAAAATTTTCTCCCATTCTGTAGCTTGCCTGTTCACTCTGATGGTAGTTTCTTTTGCTGTGCAGAAGCTTTTTAGTTTAATGAGATCCCATTTGTCAATTTTGGCTTTTGCTGCCGTTGCTTTTGGTGTTTTAGACATGAAGTCTTTGCCCATGCCTATGTCCTGAATGGTACTACCTAGGTTTTCCTCTAGGGTTTTTATGGTATTAGGTCTCACATTTAAGTCTCTAATCCATCTTGAATTAATTTTCGTATAAGGAGTAAGGAAAGGATCCAGTTTCAGCTTTCTACTTATGGCTAGCCAATTTTCCCAGCACCATTTATTAAATAGGGAATCCTTTCCCCATTTCTTGTTTCTCTGAGGTTTGTCGAAGATCAGATGGCTGTAGATGTGTGGTATTATTTCTGAGGACTCTGTTCTGTTCCATTGGTCTGCATCTCTGTTTTGGTACCAGTACCATGCTGTTTTGGTTACTGTAGCCTTGTAGTATAGTTTGAAGTCAGGTAGTGTGATGCCTCCAGCTTTGTTCTTTTGACTTAGGATTGTCTTGGAGATGCGGGCTCTTTTTTGGTTCCATATGAACTTTAAAGCAGTTCTTTCCAATTCTGTGAAGAAACTCATTGGTAGCTTGATGGGGATGGCATTGAATCTATAAATAACCTTGGGCAGTATGGCCATTTTCACGATATTGATTCTTCCTATCCATGAGCATGGTATGTTCTTCCATTTGTTTGTGTCCTCTTTCATTTCACTGAGCAGCGGTTTGTAGTTCTCCTTGAAGAGGTCCTTTACATCCCTTGTAAGTTGGATTCCTAGGTATTTGATTCTCTTTGAAGCAATTGTGAATGGAAGTTCATTCCTGATTTGGCTCTCTGTTTGTCTGTTACTGGTGTATAAGAATGCTTGTGATTTTTGCACATTAATTTTGTATCCTGAGACTTTGCTGAAGTTGCTGATCAGCTTAAGGGGATTTTGGGCTGAGACAATGGGGTTTTCTAAATATACAATCATGTCATCTGCAAACAGGGACAATTTGACTTCTTCTTTTCCTAACTGAATACCCTTGATTTCTTTCTCTTGCCTGATTGCCCTAGCCAGAAATTCCAATACTATGTTGAATAGGAGTGGTGAGAGAGGGCATCCCTGTCTTGTGCCAGTTTTCAAAGGGAATTTTTCCAGTTTTTGCCCATTCAGTATGATATTGGCTGTGGGTTTGTCATAAATAGCTCTTATTATTTTGAGGTACGTTCCATCAATACCGAATTTATTGAGCGTTTTTAGCATGAAGGGCTGTTGAATTTTGTCAAAAGCCTTTTCTGCATCTATTGAGATAACCATGTGGTTCTTGTCTTTGGTTCTGTTTATATGCTGGATTATGTTTATTGATTTGCGAATGTTGAACCAGCCTTGCATCCCAGGGATGAAGCCCACTTGATCATGGTGGATAAGCTTTTTGATGTGTTGCTGAATCCGGTTTGCCAGTATTTTATTGAGGATTTTTGCATCGATGTTCATCAGGGATATTGGTCTAAAATTCTCTTTTTTTGTTGTATCTCTGCCAGGCTTTGGTATCAGGATGATGTTGGCCTCATAAAATGAGTTAGGGAGGATTCCCTCTTTTTCTATTGATTGGAATAGTTTCAGAAGGAATGGTACCAACTCCTCCTTGTACCTCTGGTAGAATTCAGCTGTGAATCCATCTGGTCCTGGACTTTTTTTGGTTGGTAGGCTATTAATTATTGCCTCAATTTCAGAGCCTACTATTGGTCTATTCAGGGATTCAACTTCTTCCTGGTTTAGTCTTGGAAGAGTGTAAGTGTCCAGGAAATTATCCATTTCTTCTAGGTTTTCCAGTTTATTTGCGTAGAGGTGTTTACAGTATTCTCTGATGGTAGTTTGTATTTCTGTGGGGTCGGTGGTGATATCCCCTTTATCATTTTTAATTGCGTCGATTTGATTCTTCTCTCTTTTCTTCTTTATTAGTCTTGCTAGTGGTCTGTCAATTTTGTTGATCTTTTCAAAAAACCAACTCCTGGATTCATTGATTTTTTGGAGGGTTTTTTGTGTCTCTATCTCCTTCAGTTCTGCTCTGATCTTAGTTATTTCTTGCCTTCTGCTAGCTTTGGAATGTGTTTGCTCTTGCTTCTCTAGTTCTTTTAATTGCGATGTTAGAGTGTCAATTTTAGATCTTTCCTGCTTTCTCTTGTGGGCATTTAGTGCTATAAATTTCCCTCTACACACTGCTTTAAATGTGTCCCAGAGATTCTGGTATGTTGTATCTTTGTTCTCATTGGTTTCAAAGAACATCTTTATTTCTGCCTTCATTTCGTGATGTACCCAGTAGTCATTCAGGAGCAGGTTGTTCAGTTTCCATGTAGTTGAGCGGTTTTGATTGAGTTTCTTAGTCCTGAGTTCTAGTTTGATTGCACTGTGGTCTGAGAGACAGTTTGTTATAATTTCTGTTCTTGTACATTTGCTGAGGAGTGCTTTACTTCCAATTATATGGTCAATTTTGGAGTAAGTACGATGTGGTGCTGAGAAGAATGTATATTCTGTTGATTTGGGGTGGAGAGTTCTATAGATGTCTATTAGGTCTGCTTGCTGCAGAGATGAGTTCAATTCCTGGATATCCTTGTTAACTTTCTGTCTCGTTGATCTGTCTAATGTTGACAGTGGAGTGTTGAAGTCTCCCATTATTATTGTATGGGAGTCTAAGTCTCTTTGTAAGTCTCTAAGGACTTGCTTTATGAATCTGGGTGCTCCTGTATTGGGTGCATATATATTTAGGATAGTTAGCTCTTCCTGTTGAATTGATCCCTTTACCATTATGTAATGGCCTTCTTTGTCTCTTTTGATCTTTGATGGTTTAAAGTCTGTTTTATCAGAGACTAGTATTGCAACCCCCGCTTTTTTTTGTTCTCCATTTGCTTGGTAAATCTTCCTCCATCCCTTTATTTTGAGCCTATGTATGTCTCTGCGTGTGAGATGGGTCTCCTGAATACAGCAGACTGATGGGTCTTGACTCTTTATCCAGTTTGCCAGTCTGTGTCTTTTAATTGGAGCATTTAGTCCATTTACATTTAAGGTTAATATTGTTATGTGTGAACTTGATCCTGCCATTATGATATTAACTGGTTATTTTGCTCGTTAGTTGATGCAGTTTCTTCCTAGCCTCGATGGTCTTTACATTTTGGCATGTTTTTGCAATGGCTGGTACCAGTTGTTCCTTTCCATGTTGAGTGCTTCCTTCAGGGTCTCTTGTAAGGCAGGCCTGGTGGTGACAAAATCTCTAAGCATTTGCTTATCTGTAAAGGATTTTATTTCTCCTTCACTTATGAAACTTAGTTTGGCTGGATATGAAATTCTGGGTTTAAAATTCTTTTCTTTAAGAATGTTGAATATTGGCCCCCACTCTCTTCTGGCTTGTAGAGTTTCTGCCGAGAGATCTGCTGTGAGTCTGATGGGCTTCCCTTTGTGGGTAACCCGACCTTTCTCTCTGGCTGCCCTTAAGATTTTTTCCTTCATTTCAACTTTGGTGAATCTGGCAATTATGTGTCTTGGAGTTGCTCTTCTCGAGGAGTATCTTTGTGGCGTTCTCTGTATTTCCTGGATTTGAATGTTGGCCTGCCCTACTAGGTTGGGGAAGTTCTCCTGGATGATATCCTGAAGAGTGTTTTCCAACTTGGTTCCATTTTCCCCCTCACTTTCAGGCACCCCAATCAGACGTAGATTTGGTCTTTTTACATAATCCCATACTTCTTGCAGGCTTTGTTCATTTCTTTTTCTTCTTTTTTCTTTTGGTTTCTCTTCTCGCTTCATTTCATTCATTTGATCCTCAATCGCTGATACTCTTTCTTCCAGTTGATCGAGTCGGTTACTGAAGCTTGTGCATTTGTCACGTATTTCTCGTGTCATGGTTTTCATCTCTTTCATTTCGTTTATGACCTTCTCTGCATTAATTACTCTAGCCATCAATTCTTCCACTTTTTTTTCAAGATTTTTAGTTTCTTTGCGCTGGGTACGTAATTCCTCCTTTAGCTCTGAGAAGTTTGATGGACTGAAGTCTTCTCTCATCTCATCAAAGTCATTCTCCGTCAAGCTTTGATCCGTTGCTGGCGATGAGCTGTGCTCCTTTGCCGGGGGAGATGCACTCTTATTTTTTGAATTTCCAGCTTTTCTGCCCTGCTTTTTCCCCATCTTTGTGGTTTTATCTGCCTCTGGTCTTTGATGATGGTGATGTACTGATGGGGTTTTGGTGTAGGTGTCCTTCCTGTTTGATAGTTTTCCTTCTAACAGTCAGGACCCTCAGCTCTAGGTCTGTTGGAGATTGCTTGAGGTCCACTCCAGACCCTGTTTGCCCTGGTGTCAGCAGCAGAGGCTGCAGAAGATAGAATATTGCTGAACAGCGAGTGTACCTGTCTGATTCTTGCTTTGGAGGCTTCCTCTCAGGGGTGTACTCCACCCTGTGAGGTGTGGGGTGTCAGACTGCCCCTAGTGGGGGATGTCTCCCAGTTAGGCTACTCAGGGGTCAGGGACCCACTTGAGCAGGCAGTCTGTCCCTTCTCAGATCTCAACCTCCGTGTTGGGAGATCCACTGCTCTCTTCAATGCTGTCAGACAGAGTCCTTTGCATCTGCAGAGGTTTCTGCTTTGTTTGTTATTGTTTACTGTGCCCTGTCCCCAGAGGTGGAGTCTACAGAGACAGGCAGGTTTCCTTGAGCTGCTGTGAGCTCCACCCAGTTCGAGCTTCCCAGCAGCTTTGTTTACCTACTTAAGCCTCAGCAATGGAGGGCGCCCCTCCCCGAGCCTCGCTGCTGCCTTGCCGCGATATGGCAGACTGCTGTGCTAACAATGAGGGAGGCTCCGTGGGCGTGGGACCCTCCCAGCCAGGTGTGGGATATTATCTCCAGGTGTGCCTGTTTGCTTAAAGCGCAGTATTGGGGTGGGAGTTACCCGATTTTCCAGGTGTTGTTGTGTGTCTCAGTTCCCCTGGCTAGGAAAAGGGATTCCCTTTCCCCTTGTGCTTCCCAGGTGAGGCGATGCCTCGCCCTGCTTCAGCTCTCGCTGGTCGGGCTGTAGCAGCGGACCAGCACCGATTGTCTGGCACTCCCTAGTGAGATGAACCCAGTACCTCAGTTGAAAATGCAGAAATCACCGGTCTTCTGTGTCGCTCACGCTGGGAGTTGGAGACTGGAGCTGTTCCTATTCGGCCATCTTGCTCCGCCCCCTTGTAGGAGCTTTTAATGTCATGTAGTTATTCCTAATAAAATGGCCAGACTGTAAGCATTACTTCACTTCTCATTATTGCATTCTTTTCTGCTTTATTAAATGCCTTCTCTCCTGCCTCAATATTTATAGCTTCAAATAATAGTATTTTGTTATGCTCTCCCAACTAGCCTAAAGTAACTGCTCAGCTCTGATCTAACAACATTTTTCAATAGTTGAATGTCAATTATAAATTGTCTTCTTTGTCCATTAATTTTGAATGGGTTTAGAAAACTATGAACTCAAGTATGACATAAAAATGAAGGAAAGAGCCTGACATACCTAACTGGCCACACATCTGTCTTTCAGTTTTAGTCTCTCTCAACTTCTGGTAAAACAGAGATTCTAGTTTTTTCAAACAATGAATTAAGACTTTGTTTCCAGCACTCAACTCATTAAAGACTTGCGGGTATTGATTTAACAGTAAAGTGGCCCCTCTTTGAAATGTTATATATTTTGTCTTCTCAAGGATCACACAGAACTCTACTTGCCAACAGGGCAGCTGCAGTGTCAAAGTGACACCATCCCACTTACCTTGGTCACAGCTGGGGTTCTCATAGAAACTGTCAAAGTAACAAGTCATCAAGATAGTTGTAGAAGCTTCCTGCTGCTACCATGTGTCCTTCTGCTGTAGTTTTTCAGCACAATGAAAATGTCAGCAATTCACATCACACCTGAGGTAATAAACTTTAAATCATTCTTCTCTTATTTTTTATCAATATGACAAAGAGCTGATACTGTAATATAAAAATGCTAGATTAAGTCTATCTGAAAGATAAAATGGCTACCCCTTAGAATCTATTGGCTGTTACAATTATATGTGATTCATTAAGTCCTTCAAAGGAACGTTGCCCTTACAGATTTGCACTGGAACTGAACCAGCGGGGAGAGCAGTGAACAGTGGCAACCAATGGCTATGGTCATGCCACTGCACGTTGCAAGAAAATGGCTGTGCCACTCAAATGTTAGTTTTAGCTTTCATCTCCTATTTTATTAAAGGACCTTAAGTCTGCATCAACTGAGCTAATAGCCTCCAAGTTCATGACCACTTTGCCTGGAAACAGCAGCGTAACTATAGTAGTCTCCCATTATCCATGGGAAATATGTTTCAAGACCTCCAGTGGATGCCTGAGTGGGTGGGTAGTACTGAACTCTACATATACTATGTTTTTTCTATACATATAAACCTATGATAAAGTTTAATTTATAAATTAGGCACAGCAAGAGATTAACAATAACTAATACTAAAATAGAACAATTATAGCAATTTGCCAGCATCACTACCGTTATGTTGTAGAACCTTTATGAAGTAAAATAACAGTTACTTGAACACATGCACTGCCATACCACAACAGTAGATCTGATAACTGAGACAGCTGTAGGGCTACTAAGTGACTAATGGGCAAGTAACCTACACAGCATGGATATGATAGAAAAAGGGATGATTCATGTCCCAGGTGGGAGGGAGGGAGAGAGTTTGGGATTTCATTACACTACTCAGATTGGCATGTAATTTACAATTTATGAATTGTTCATTTCTGAAATTTTCCATTTTTTTTTTTTTTTTTTGGATCACAGATGACAGCAGGTAACTGAAACTATGAAATGGGAACTGCAAATAAAGGGGGACTCCCGTAATACCATTTAATTAAGTTGACTAAAATGGACGTTAGAAATTATTGCATCTAATCCTTTCAATTTATGAAATTAAGAAATTGGATCTAAGGAATAATTTCCTGAGATTGAATTATTAATTAATCACAGAGGTCATGATAAAAGGACTACAGTTTATTTCCCCTTATAACCCAAACTTGATATTGTTTCTAAACTAAGTCATATTCCTTCACACAAAAATAGCTTTCTAGTATAGCACCATAAAACTGTATAGCTTCTGTTTGTTGGGAGCTTTCTTCTTCTTTTTGTTTTGTTTTACAGTAGAGCCAAAAAAATACAGAAACATATTTTCAAAATACCTCTGTGGGGTCAACAATAATAAGGTGAAGATGAGTTATTATTAAAAAAAACACTCATGTCTCTCAAATAAATGTCTCAGGTTTAGGAGTTTGGCAGATTTTGTGAGTGTGGATGAAGAGATTAGATGGGTAGCACTTTGGCTTCTTCCAATTGCCAGAAATTTTCATACATCTAAACAATACAACACATATAAAGAAAGTTGCAGGTATCATAATTTGGAAAATTGCTAAATGTATCATCATCATTTGCAAAACTGTTGCAGTCGATCTTGTGATAACTAACGACATTTGCTTTTCCTACAGCTTATTATATATAAAAGAAGGAGCAATTAAAATCCCTCTCTGCTATGAAAATTAGGTTCAAGTGGATTGTGCATGAAATTAGCTTTTTAATACTTACATGGAAAATTGAGCTCTCAACCCAGAACCAGGGAGAAAAGGAGTTATTTTTTTTATCATTTTTTTTTTGTATATAATTACTCTTTAATTTTAACCATTTCCAACTTAAAGAATAAGCAAAAGGCCAATTCAATAAATCATTCAAAGGTCAAAAATATCCACTCTCCCAATATTTCGTGTATTCTGTAATTTATTTCAAACTTTAGAGATTGTTAAAACTTCTCCTTAGAATATGTACATATCACCATTGAAAACCAAAACCAATACATTTTTCTTCAAGGGTTTACAATAGCAAAAAAAGAAAAAAAAAATCACATTTTAAAGTTTAAGAGAAACAATATGCACTGGATCTATCTGAAATCCAAACAACTAACAAAAAATTAACATTTTAAAAGCAGAAAAGTCCTTGTCACACTACAATTAACTAGTAAAATTCCTTCTTTTAGATGCTGCCCAGTTGAAGAAGGATGAGGTTTTAAAAGAGCATGCATCAGGCATAAAACAATATAGTGAACGCTGACTGTTTTGTGTTATTCCCAACTGAATGGGTCTTTTTAAATGTATGTTTAAAGTCACCTTAACCTGTTACATAATTTCCTTGGTCTTCTTTTTACTTCTAAGCAACCAGTGGAAATCCCTGTTTTTCTGAGATTCCCATAATCTGATGTTATAGGCAGAATTTTCTTGGCAATGGCAGGCACTTCCTGTATCCTCCATGGGACTTTTGGTGGGGTCATGAAAAGTTAAACTTTGGATTCCTGCAGTGATCTATAGCTCTAAGTGTTTCATCTCATGATTTCCAAAAGCTTAAAATACTCTCTTTAACCAGTATGTGTTTGACCATTTTTAATTTTAAACTTCATACTAGCAGTATGTATGATTTACACATAACCATTACAGTATTGGAGTATTCTGGATTTGACTATCTCTACCAATGAGTTTTATACTTTGCATGTATTTATGATACTAATTATTATCCTTTTTTTCTACCTGAAGAATTCCCTTAAGCATTTCTTTTAAGGCAGGTCTAGTGATAATAAATTACCTCAGCTTTTACTTGTCTCTGAAAGATTTTATTTCTCCTTCATTTCTGAAGGATAGCTTTGCTGAATATAGTATTCCTGATTGACATTTTTTTTCTCTCAGCACTTTGTTATTTGTTTTGAGACAGAGTTTCACTCTTGTTGCCCAGGCTGAAGTGCACCAGTGTGATCTCACCTCACTGCAACCTCTGCCTCCTGGGTTCAAGTGATTCTCCTGCTTCAGCCTCTTGAGTAGCTCGGACTACAGGCACGTGCCACCACACCTGGCTACACTTTGAATATGTTATCGGATTTTCTCCTGGTCTGCAAGAGTTCTGCTGAAAAGTCCACTGCGAATCTAATGGGAATTCCCTTATATGTTACTTGAAGACTTTCCCTTACTGTTTTTAAGTTTTCTCTTTGTCTTTGACTTTTGACAGTTTGATTATAACGTGCCTTTGAGAGGAACTCTGGTTGAATCTATCTGGAAATCTTTGAGTTTCATGGATCTGGATTCATTTCTCTCCCAAAACTTGGGAAATTTTCAGCAATTATTTTGTTACATAAACTTTTTGTCCCTTTCTCTGTCTCCTCTTCTTCATGAAAGCATATAATATGGATATATTTGTTTCCTTAGTGGTGTCCCATAAGTCTCATAGGCTATCTTTACTCATTTCCATTCTGTCTTTTATTTTTGTCCTCTGAGTAGTTTCAAAAGACCTGTCTTCAAGTTCATAGATTCTTTATTCTTTTTGATTTAGCCTACTATTGAAGTTCTCAATTGTATTTTTTTATTTCATTGATTGAAGTTTTCATTTCATTGGTTGAATTTTTCACCTTCAAAATTTTTGTTTGGTTCTTTTTGATCCCATCTATGTCTTTGTTAAATGTCTCATTCAGGTCATGAATTTTTTTATTCCATGAACTATCTATTATTTTTATTCTCTTGTATTTTGCTGAGCTTATTTAAAATCATTATTTTGAATTCCTTTTCAGGCAATTCATAAATTTTCACTTCTTTGAGACAAGTTACTAGAGAATTATTATCTTTCTTTGGTGATGTCATGTTTCCTTGCTTTTATATATTTCTTGTGTGCATGTGTTGATGTCTTCCATCTTGCGTTTTGGTCACTTCTTTCAAACTTTACAGAGTGACCTTCATAGGACATGACTTTCACCTGCAGATGGGACTGAGGTGCCAGTTGTTTGAGGTGTGGTGGTTATGGTTTTGTGTAGGTGCAGTGGTGTAGTCTCCATGCACTTTCCTCATTTTAATCAACGTTAGTAATGAATGCAGTGCCTCAGTGGTCTAGGCAGCAGAGGTTTGTGGCAGTGACATTGACTGCGTTGTTGATTAGAGAAAGGGCTTTTCTTGACTCTAACAGTGGGGAGTCTTAGCTGAAGAGATCTATTTTGGTGTTGGGTCTGATGTGGCTCTGAGGCAGCCAGAGAAACACTAAGATCCAGGACGTAGGTGCTTGAAACAGCTGTGGATCTGGGTTCCTGGGCTCAAGATCTTACAAAATTATTGTAGCACTTGGGAGTTGAGGTACAGGTTCAAGGTATGAGTGGATGAAGTTCTCCTGATAAGCTGACATCTGTTGCTCCAAGACAAACCCCAGAATCTCGGACCCAGGAGACTAGGATATAATTGTGGCTGTTACCCTGGGGAGCAGGGCACAGCACTGGCATAGCTCTGGGGAGAAAATGTGGTGCTCCAGCTTTGCCTTGCTCCATGGTGAGCAAGGCAAAGCTGCAATTCAGGACTCAGAAATGACAGAGCATGAGATACCATATAGTGGTCATTGTGGACCCTGAGATAACAGGGTCCAGCAGTAGCCCAGGCACCATAAGGCCAGTGCAGCAGCAGCAAGGACCCAGGAATGGCAAGATGCCACTGTGGGAGATTCTGAAGGGTAGACAGCAACACAGTGATGACTTTAATCTTGAGAGAGGCAGAGTGCATTGGCAGCTTGGACTATGAGAGACAGTCCAGTTTTAGGTAGGTGGGGTACTGTGGCTGTTTGGCCAGAAGGATGGGGTGAAATAGCTCAGCCAAGGCTCTGATTTCCTGGATGTGGGATGCTGCATATGTTTGGCCCTAGAAGGTGAAGTTATAGAGGTTAGCAGTCTTTGGATCCCTAAGGGTGGACCACTATGTTAGCTCTGATGCTGGGTGGTGCAACTGCCTCAGTGTGCCAGAATATCATAACTCCTGGGGGCTGCAGTGCTGCTTCACTTGAGGCACCAGGGCCAGGGGCAAATGCTTTGGTGTCCCAGATGCCTGAGATCCCCAGGGGCAGAGCACTACCTTAACTGTGGCAGCATGTGTGTGGTTACCCCAGTGTGCAGGCCTGAGGTCCCCGGGAAGGTGGGGCTCAGTGTTTTCTTTGGGGCCAGAGGCACCACTGCTCTGGTAGTTCAAGGCTCCAGGTCTCTGAGGGGGTGAATCACCACTTCAGTTGAGCCCTCAGGGGAGGATGCACCAGTGCCTATGGTAGCTTGACCCTGAAAGGTAAGGTGTAGTAGCAACTCTGCTTGAGGATGGTACACTACCAGATGGGTGTGAGTGCAGTGGCAGCCAAGCCTCGGAGAATGAGGGATGCAATGACTCATCCCAGAGCAGGACACACTCTAGCAGTAGCTCTTGTTTTAAGATAGTACAGAGCATTAATAGCATGGGCCATGGTGGAGAGGACACAGCATCAGTTCCTTGTCTGAAGGTATCTTCATATATGGAGCATGGGAGCTCCCTCCTCTGGGCTTCAAGCCTTGGAGAACTGTGGGAATCTCCAGAAGCTAGGACTGCAGGTGTCCACAATGGCGATGGAGGACGCTGGAGTCCTCTTGCTTAAATTTTCCCCATAGGGAAAAGTTCCTCCTGACTATAATCTGATTCCAAGTGGCTAGATGGGATGGTGGAGGTGAGACATTTCCTTCCTTCCCTTCTCTATGTGGCCATCCTGAGTTTCTATGCTATATGTGATTTCTGGTGCTTCTTTGCTGTGCTCTGGTGCTACTTTTTAGTAATTTTGATTGAAATGTAGTTGCTTATTCACTGTTTTGGCTTTTTGTGGGGGGAGGAGTGTTAGGAGCTTTAGTCAGTCATTTTGCTGATGTCACCTTTAAATAGTCCCTTCTTGAAACTCTTTTCAATTAACTCAGTTATTTTGCTATCTGTCCTGCCATGCTGACCTACACCAAATGTGAACTTTATCTCTCCTGTACTTTTCAGGCAAGTTACCTTTGTTGACTTTTTAAGCAGTTTGAATATATGTTGACTACATCAGTTAACTCACAAGGCAAATTTTCTTTTGCACAGCTTAGTTCACTTGTAAACATAGGACCTACAGTGCATATGTACATTTTTCTGGAAGGAGGGGCCATAGCTTCCATCAGAGCTTCAAAAGGATTCACAATCAAAATATAGTTAGAACTGACTTTCCCTAGTATTGCATTTCTCTTCCTAGAGTCTTACCTTTGACATTCCAGTAGCTGATATCTGGTGGAAAAAATATTGTAATGAAAGTATCATGACTCTTTTCCAGGAGATACTGATTTCATTTTAGAGACATCAAAGAGGCTTTGACTTTTATGTTTTTGAGCATAATGGTTATAAAAACATAAATGTTTAACTAGTACTTATTTTATAAGAATAAATATTGTCACTAAGTAAAATTTAATTTAAGCAAAATTTCAGTAAATTTTATTATATCGATATTCACATGTATTTCCAAATAGCATGATGCATATTTTCAAGTATTTTATTTTCTGTTAATAAAATGTGTATCATTTTCCAAAAGTTTATACGCCTGTAGCTTTAGAAAGATGAAGAAATTTTAATTAGAATACAATGCTTTTGGCCGGGCGCGGTGGCTCAAGCCTGTAATCCCAGCACTTTGGGAGGCCGAGACGGGCGGATCACGAGGTCAGGAGATCGAGACCATCCTGGCGAACACGGTGAAACCCCGTCTCTACTAAAAAATACAAAAAACTAGCCGGGCGAGGCGGCGGGCGCCTGTAGTCCCAGCTACTCGGGAGGCTGAGGCAGGAGAATGGCGTAAACTCGGGGGGCGGAGCTTGCAGTGAGCTGAGATCCGGCCACTGCACTCCAGCCCAGGCGACAGAGCCAGACTCCGTCTCAAAAAAAAAAAAGAATACAATGCTTTTATGTTTAAATGACAGGTTTGTAAGTTATCACTTCATCATTTTCAATTATTTTTAAACATACAAAAAAGATTTCAGTAATTATATTTGCATGTTTATAAATCATTGGCAGATTGTAACAAGTCAAAAGAAAACTACTTAAGTTATTGTCCAGAATAACTAAAGGAGCATATTACTATTTAAAAAAAGCATGAAACAAAATTCAAAACTAATGCACTAAGCCTCACAAGTCTACTGTCTTTAATAATTGAACAGGAAAACTGATATTCAAGATTTTCCAAAGTGACATTAGTAAAAGCTACAGAAAAGACATATTTCCTTTTGCAGAACTGATTTTATTTACTTCCTGTCATGCTGTACCTAATATCTGCCATAATTATTGAAGGCAGGCAATTTACACCGAGTGATGGAGCAACTTAAATATTAGAATATAGGCTGATTCTCTCCACTTAAAGTTACAAAGCTAAGATCAAAATAGAGAAGTGAATGTTTCTAGATATGTGAGAACTAATCATTAGCTATATACAGTGTCTTCATTATATTTATTCAATTACAGGTAAAAATATTTTACAATTTTAGCTGATACATCCATTATCTATTTCAGTCTGCATTAATGCACCAGTGATGTTGCTGTGGCTTTCCTGTCTTTTTTAACATAGAAATAATATTTAATTTTTTTATTTATTCATTTATTTTTGTTGAAGTTGACACTATATTTATTTGTTATTTTTATTTATCTTTCATTTTTATTTCAGGTTCAAGGGCACATGAGCAAGTTGATTATATAGGTAAATTGTGTGTCATAGGGGTTTGGTGTTCAAATTATCTCATCAACCAGTAATGAGCATGGTATGCAATAGACAATTTTTCAATCCTCAACCTCCTCCCACCCTTCACCCTCAAGTAGGCCCTAGTGTCTGTTGCTTCCTTCTTTGTGTCCATGTGTACTCAATGTATAGCTCCCACTTATAAGTGAGAACATACAGTATTTGGTTTTCTGTTCCTGCGTTAGTTCACTTAGGATAATGACCTCCTGCTCCATCCATGTTGCTTCAAAGGACATGAACTCACTTTTTTCTATGACTGCATGGTATTCCATGGTGTGTATGTACCACATTTTCTTTATCCAGTCTACTGTGGATGGGCATTTAGGTTTATTTCATGTTTTGCTATTGTGAATAGTGCTGCAATGAACATACACATGTGTGTCTTTGTGGTAGAATGATTTATATTCATTTAGGTATATACCCAGTAATGTGATTGCTTGGTCTAATGGTAGTTCTGTTTTGTTGTTGTTGTTGTTGTTGTTGTTCTGTTTTGTTTTGTTTTTTTCTTTTTCTTTTTTTATTATATTTTAAGTTCTGGGGTACATGTGCAGAACGTGCAGTAGTGTTACATAGGTATACACGTGCCATGGTGGTTTGCTGCATCCATCAACCCATCACCTACATTAGATATTTCTCCTAATGCTATCCCTCCCCTAGACCCCCACCCCCTAACAGGACCTGTGTTCCCTCCCTGCGTCCATGTGTTCTCATTGCTCAACTCCCACTTATGAATGAGAACATGAGGTGTTTCGATTTCTGTCCTTGTGTTAGTTTGCTGAGAATGATGGTTTCCAGCTTCATCCACGTCCCTGCAAAGGACATGAATTCATCGTTTTTTATGCCTGCATAGTATTCCATGGTGTGTATGTGCCACATTTTCTTTACCCAGTCTATCATTGATGGACATTTGGTTTAGTTCCGAGTCTTTGCCATTGTTAATAGTGCCACAATAAACATATGTCTGAATGTCTTTATAGTAGAATGATATATAATCCTTCGGGTATATACCCTGTAATGGGATTGCTGGGTCAAATGGTATTTGTAGTTCTAGATCCTTGAGGGATCACCACACTGTCTTCCACAATGGTTGAACTAATTTATACTCCCACCAACAGTGTAAAAGCATTCCTATTTCTCCACATCCTCTCCAGTATCTGTTGTTTCCTGACTTTTTAATGATTGCTGTTCTAACTGGCATGAGATGGTATCTCATTGTGGTTTTGATTTGCATTTATCTAATAACCAGTGATGATGAGCATATTTTCATGTTCGTTGAATGCATAAATGTCCTCTTTTGAGAACTGTCTGTTCGTATTCTTTGTCCACTTTTGATGGGTTTTTTTTTTCTTGTAAATTTGTTTAAGTTCTTTGTAGATTCTGGATATTAGCCCTTTGCCAGATGGATAGATTGCAAAACTTTTCTCCCATTCTCTATGTTGCCTGTTCACTGTGATGATAGTTTCTTTTGCTATGCAAAAGCTCTTTAGTTTAATTAGATCCCATTTGTCAATTTTAGCTTTTGTTGTCTTTGCTTTTGGTGTTTTAGACATGAAGTCTTTGTCTATGCCTAAGTCCTGAATGGTATTGCCTAGGATTTCTTCTAGGAATTTTATGATTTTAGGTCTTACGTTTAAGTCTTTAATCCATCTTGAGTTGATTTTTGTGTAATGTGTAAGGAAGGGGTCCAGGGTAGTTCTGTCTTGAGGAATCACCAAGCTGCTTTCCACAATGGTTGATCTAATTTATATTACCATTAGCAGTGTATAAGCTTTCCCCTTTTGATTAGTGATGTTGAGCATTTTTTCAACATCACTTGCTGGCCACTTGTATGACTTCTTTTGAAAAGTGTCTATTCATGGCCTTTGCCCATTTTTTAATGAGGATGTTTTTTGTTTGTAAATGTAAGTTCCTTATAGATTCTGGATACTAGATTATTGTCAGATGCACAGTTTGCAAATACTTTCTCCCATTCTGTAGGTTGTCTGCTTACTCTGCTGATAGTTTCTTTTGTGGTGCAGAAGCTCTTTAGTTTACTTAGGTCTCATTTATCAATTTTTGGTTTTGTTGCAATTGCTTTTGGTGTCTTTGTCATAAAATCTTTGCCAGGGCCTATGTCCAGGATGGTATTTCCAATGTTATCTCCCAGGGTTTTTATACTTTTAGGTTATACATTTAAGTCTTTAATCCTTCCTGATTTAATTTTTTATATGGTGAAAGGAAGAAGTCTAGACTGAATCATCTGCATATGCCTAGCCAGTTATCCCAGCACCATTTATTGAATAGGGAGTCCTTTTCCTATCACTTGTTTTTGTCAGTTTCATCAAAGATCAGATGTATGGCTTTATTTCTAGGCTTTTTATTTTGTTCTATTGAGCTGTATGAGATTGTATGACTGTTTTTTGTTTGTTTGTTTTTACCAGTAACGTGCTGTTTTGGTTACTGTAGCTGTGTGGTATACTTTGAAGTAGGGTAATGTGATGCCTCTAGTTTTGTTCTTTTGGCTTAGGATTGTCTTGGGTATTTTGGCTCTTTTTTGATTCCATGTGAATTTTAAGACTTTTTTTTCTAATACTTTGAAAAATTACATTGGTAGTTTGATAGGAATAATGTTGAATCTGTAAATTGCTTTGGGCAGTATGGCCATTTTAATAATATTGATTCTTCCTATTCATGAGCATTAACAATTTTTCATTTGTTTTTGTTATCTCTGATTTCTTTGAGCAGTTTAATAAGGCTTGTTGTAGAGACCTTTCACCACCCTGGTGAGCTATATTCCTAGGTATCTTATTGCTTGTGGCTATAATAAATGGAATTGCATTCTTGATTTGGTTCTCAGCTTGGACATTGTTAGCATATAGACATGGTAATGATTTTTATACTTTTATTTTGTATCCTGAAATGGCTGAAGTTCTTCATCAAATCTAGGAGCTTTTGGGCAGAGACTATGGGGTTTTCTAGGTATAGAATCACATCACTGGGAAACAGATATAGTTTGACTTCCTATCTTCATATTTGGATGCCTTTTATTTCTTTCTCCTAATTGCTCTGGCTAGGACTTCAAGTACTCTGTTGAACAGGAGTGGTGAGAGTGGGCATCCTTGTCTTATTCTAGTTATCAAGGATAATGCTTCCAGATTTTATTCATTATGATGTTGTCTGTGAGTTTGTCATAGATGGCTCTTATTATTTTGAGGTATGTTCCTTCTGTGCCTAATTTTTTGTGGGTTTTGAACATGAAGGGGTGTTGATTTTTATTGAAACCCTTTTCTGAATTTATTAAGATAACCATGTGGTTTTTGTCTTTAGATCTGTTTATGTGGTGAATCACATTTACTGATTTGCACATGTTGAACCTACTTTACATCCCAGGGATAAAGCCTACTTGATTGTTGTGGATAAGCTTTTTGATGTGCTGCTGGATTTGGTTTGCAAGTATTTTGTTGAGGGATTTTGCATTGATGTTCATTAAAGATACTGGCCCGGTTTTAGTATTTCTGTGTCTCTGGCAGATTTTGGTATTGGGATGATGCTGGCCTCATAGAATGAGGTGGGGGGGGGATCCCTTCACCTTAATTTTTTGGAATAGTTTCAGTTGGACTAGTATCAGCTCTTCTTTATAATCTGGTAGAATTTAGCCATGAATTCATCTGGTCCTTGGGTTTTTCTCAACTGGTCCTAGGCTTTTTGTTACTGATTCCGTTTTGGAAACCATTATTGTTTTATGCAGGGATTCAGTTTCTTCCTGGTTTAGTCTTGGAAGGTTGTATTTCCAGGAATTTGTCCATTTGTTCTAGATGTTCTAGTTTATGTGCCTGGAGATGTTTGTAGTAATTTCTGAGAGCTTTTTGTTTTTAGATGGGGGTCAGTGGTAATGTCCTATTTGTCATTTCTGATTGTGTTTATTTGGAACTTTTCTCTTTTTTTTCTTTATAAGTCTATCTAGTGGTCTAACAATCTTATTTGTTCTTTCCAATAAAAATTCCTCAATTAATTGATCTTTTATCTGGGTTTTCATATCTCTGTTTCCTTCAGTTAAGAACTGATTTTGGTTATTTCTTATCTTCTACTAGATTTGGAGTTGGCTTGCTCTTGTTTTTCTAGTTCCTACAGTTGTTAAGTTAGGTTGTTAATTTGAGATCTTTCTGACTTTTTGATGTGGCCATTTTGCACTATGGACTTTCCTGTTAGCACTGATTTAACTGTGTCTCATAAATCCTTGTATATTGTATCTTTGCTCTCATTCATTTCAAATAATGTCTTCATTTCTTCCTTAATTTCATTGTTTACCCAAAAGTCATTCAGGAGCAGGTTATTTAATTTCCATGAAATGGTATGGTTTTAAGTTATTTTCTCAGTATTAATTTTTATTTTTATTGTGCTGTGATCTGAGAGTGTGGTTGGTATGATTTCAGTGCTTCTGAATTTGTTGAGAATTGTTTTATGGCCCATTGTGTGGTTGATTTTAGACTATGTGCCATGTGTAGATGAGATGAATCTGTTGTTTTGAGGCGGAGAGTTCTGAAGATATCCATTGGATCCATTTGGTCAAGTGTCAAGTTAAGGTCCTGATAATCTTTGTTAGTTTTCTCTCCCTTATAGTCTTTCTAATACTGTCATTGGGGTGTTAAAGTCCCCCACTATTATTGTGTGGTTATCTAAATCCCTTTGTGGGTCTCTCAGAACTTGCTTAATGAATCTGAGTGCTCCTGTGTTGGGTATGTATATATTTTGGATAGTTCAGTCTTGTTGAATTTAATCCTTTACCATTATGTAATGACCTTCTTTGTCTTTTTAATTGTTGCTGGTTTAAAGTCTATTTTTTCTGAAATTAGAATGACAACCCTTGCTTTTTTCTGTTCTCCATTTATTCGGTAGATTTTTCTTCATCCCTTTATTTTGAACCTATGGGTGTCATTGATGTGAGATGGGTCTCTTGAAGACAGCATACTGTTGAGTCTTGCTTCTTCATACAACTTGCCTTTTAAATGGGGCATTGGGCCCATTTATGTTCAAGGTTAATATTAATGTGTTTGAATTTGATCCTGTCATCATGTTTTAGATGTTTATTATGCAGACTTGATTGTGCATTTGCTTTATAATGTCAATGGTCCATGTACTTAAGTGTGTTTTTGTAGTAACTGGTAGTGGTCTTTCCTTTCCACATTTAGCATTTCGTATAGGACTCCCAGATCTCATAAGGCAGATCTGGTGGTGGAGCCACCTGGGACTCACCAAGCAGAGGAGATGGAGCAGTGGAGGCAGTGGCTTTCCTGTGCCTCCCAAGATTCTATCAAGACCCAATTCCCATACTGCTTATTCTCTGAATTGTTCCTACAGATCTCCAGTCTAGTTATTCCATCTGACCCTCCTTTAAATCCGTAGCCTTTGCTGTCTATACCATTCATGTGTTAACCTTGTCAAATATTTATCCTGTGATAAAATCATCACTCGTGGTGATGGTGAATACATAACGAGGTAAAGATGTTAAAATAGAAAGTCTATTAGCCTAGACACTTCATTGTAGAATCAGTCCCTCATTTAATAACCATATGACTTAGGCAAGTCACTGGATTTTTTTGAATCTCAATTTGCTAATTCATCAGGGAAGAGGATCACACTGAACTTCTTACCTTAGGATATTTGGAGTTGAAATGAGGCAATGGAAAAAAGGTTTAAGATTATAAAGTGCTATGTTATTTTAAGGCATTTTAATCTAATATAGGAGTAATAATAGCATATATTAAACATATGTTATACACTAAATGTTTTATATTAATTGTCTTATGTAATCATTAGAAAACCCTATGAAGTAAAGATCATTATTATCTCTATTTTATAGATAAATATTCTGAAGTATTTAGAAGTTAAACAATATACTCATGATGAAACCATTAGGAAATGAGAGAACCAGGCTATGAACATACGCAGCTTGGCTCCCGAAGCCATTATATTTGGCTGAATTCTGCTACATTACTTTCCATAAAGCTAAATTAAAAAGGTTTCTTGAGGAGGCAATGTCACTGGCACACCACAAGAAAATCATCCCCTTTATACTCATCTTTAAAAATTATGTTTTCTGTAGTGACCTGATGAAACCCAAACAGCACTTTCAGATTATTTCCCTGGAGAGGAAACACTCCATGTAATTCTTATCTTTTCTGACTACTCCTCCCTAATAATAATTGTTATTATGATAATTGATGATTGCTCCCAGTATATAAATGCCTTATCATTATCTTTTGATGTTATCAGTGAACTTTCCTTGCAAACCTTGTAAACTGGGATCTTGTACTTTGCCATCATGGCATCATCTGCATAACAGGTTTGTTTCCTTTATACTCAGGCCTAAAGCCAATTATGTTACATTCCATAGAATCTCCTTTGTTTTCTTTTCCCCACACCTATCTCCCTAGGAATTAATTTAATTAGACTGTCATGTTAAGGTAAATCAACAAGGGAACAACATGTGTAGTTGTCATTCTAAATGGGAGTATGAATTCTTCTTAAGAGAATTATGAAAAACACAAATTTTAAGAATTTATTCCATGTGTACATATAAATATCAAATATAAATATAAGAAAAATGAGAGAAGATAGATTCAAAATGGCCTTACCCTTTACTAATTGTGTGCTGTCTCTTTATTCTATGCAGATTTTTAGGATTTCTTAATATTATTGGTATTTGAGATTTTCATAAATACTAAACATTTTCAAGGTGGACTTCTGAGCAACGTATCATGTGATAGGGTGTCTAATAGATTAAGAACTCTTTAATAAGAGTTAACATTGGACTGAGAGATGACGAAGTGTTAGATATATGCATAAAGTATGCTATGAAGTAGTCATCATTGTTATCACCATTGTACATTGAGAAGAATGGGGCTTGGAGAAGATAAACATATCCATTAGTAGAGCTGGAATTTCAGCCCAGGCTTAAGTCCATCAACAGGATCTTTAATTCTAACCGCCATGCTTCCCAAAGAAAGACTACATTACCCAACTAGATAAATCATCAAGCCATATTTTTTTGTCATCTAGCTCAGCAACTCCTTTCCTGTATGAATGTCATTCCAAATCAGGAACATATCCATATTTGTTGAAGATTTACCATGGATCTAGTAGTACCCCTTTACAACACAGGAAAAAGATAACAAATTGTTATAGCTCATTCAAAATACACAAAGTTGCAAATTGTATTTAGAATAATTAGGAATCATAGAACCAAAGACTATGCTGCCTCATCCTATTTCTCATTCTCAAGATCTCACTTTAAATAGAATTACCTCTTTTCAAGGAAACATAATCTCTATGAAGATTAAATTTTATCCTTAATTCTGTCTATGCAGTGAATCACATTTATTGATTTGCAGATGTAGAACCAGCCTTACATATCTGGAATAAAGCTGACTCGATCATGGTGTACTATCTTTTGGTTGTGCCTCTGGATTCAGTTTGCAAATACTCTATTAAGGATTTTTGCTTTTTTGTTTTATTTATTTATTTATTTTAATTTTTATTTTAGGTTTGGGAGTACATGTGAAAGTTTGTTACATATGTAAGCACGTGCCATGGGGGTTTGTTCTGCATATTGTTACATCACCCAGGTATTAAGCTCAGTACCCAACAGTTATCTTTTCTGCTCTTCTCCTTATTCCCACCAAGTAGACCCCAGTGTCTGTCATTTCCTTCTTCTGTTCATATGTTCTTATCATTTATCTCCCACTTATAAGTGAGAACATGCAGTATTTGGTTTTCTGTTCCTATGTTAGTATCAATGTTCATTACGGACATTAATCTGTAGTTTTCTTTTTTGGTTGTGACCTTGTCTGGTTCTGGTATCAGGGTAATACTAGCTTTGTAGAATGAATTAGGGAGAATGTTCTCATCCTTGA
Source organism: Papio anubis (assembly GCF_008728515.1). Classification (NCBI taxonomy): domain Eukaryota; kingdom Metazoa; phylum Chordata; class Mammalia; order Primates; family Cercopithecidae; genus Papio; species Papio anubis. Next base: position 174,963,911 of record NC_044976.1, read on the forward strand.
TTTTTTGGAACAGTTTCATAAGGATTGGTAAGTTCTTTGCACATTTTAGTATAATTTGGCTGTGAATCCATCTGGTCCTCAGTTTGGTTGTTTTTTGGGGAGAGTGTTTATTACTGATACAGTCTCACTGCCCATTATTGGCCAATTCCGGACTTCTATTTCTTCCTGGTCCAATTTTAGGAGGTTGCATATTTTCAGGAATTTCTCAGCATCAGTCATGCTCTGCTGCAATTGCCTATTAAAGGCAATATTATCATTTTCCTTCTAAACTAGGAATAGTAAGCACTGTTTGTGAGAAGTCATATCTACTTTGTGCTGTTCCTCTGCCAATATTGAGTTGCTTATCTCTATTGACATATGCAGTTTCTCTCTGAGCTGGATCTAGACCTGTAAAATGTAATTAACTGTACATAACTTATCTTTTAAGAAGAGAATCAAAGATCAAATTTATCTACAAAGTTAGGTAGAAAAATAAGTATAAACCAGGTATGGTGGCACACACCTGTAGTCCTAGCTACTCGAGAGGCTATGATGAGAGGATCACCTGGGCCTAGGAGTTGGATGCTGCAGTGATCAATGATCGTGCCATGCACTCCAGCCTGGGTGACAGGGTGAGACCTTGTCTCTAAAAAAGTATTATTACTCTTATTAATATATAATAATTTAGAAATACAAAGTTCCATCTTAAAACCAGATGTTCAGAGCTCTAGCAGCTTTCTTATTGATGATCTGCCATTCCCACCCTGTCTTTGCAAGAAATGAACCAAACTTCATTTAGGAAACATCAGGTCTCACTTACTTTTAATGTAATCATTTTTGAGCATTTTTCCTATTTTCTGCAATTTTCTATTTGCTTTTACTAAAAGTGAAATGATTTTCTTACAACTTAAAATGTAAGCTTTACACCACAGGGAAGAAAAATAAAAGAAAATATAAACTGTATGAAAGCAGGGATATTTTTTGCTTTTTATTTGCTGATGTATTTGTAACAATTAGAGAAATATCTGCCACGTGGTAGCACAAAAACATTGCTGAAGAAACTGAACAAGTGTAATGCAATTCAGTGTTAATTTCCAAAGGAATTAAAGTATATGTATATATTGTACCACATTCTAGATATAGTGCTGGGTTATGTATGTACACTATTTCATCAAAGTAGCACAAAAACGTTAAGAGGAAACTACCTTTGAGAAAAAATATGCATTATCCTATGTTATATAACTTTTAGAATCACTTTTTGTTAGCTGAAATCATAAATAATTATGATAGTTTCCACTTGTGAGAATTCCAAACTAGATAATTTTGCTGATCTCTATAATAAACATAAAAAGAAGGCACCAACCTCGTTTTAGAGATGAAGACACCAAGACACAGAGAATAAGAACTTAGGGCCAATGAATATTATATCTCCATCATTCATTCCCTGGCATCCCTCTCACATTCTCCAATCCCTCAGTCCCTTGGTCACTTCTTCCATCTGCCATCCAGATATCTTCATTTATCTCTCTTCAAGTGCACATGGGGCCTGCAAACTTATAGAAATATTTAATGTTTTTAAATGAAGAAATGGCTTTTATCTAATATGTGAGAACAGAAAGACAACTAAGATTGTGATCTCTGGTATTCTAGTGGAATAAAAAGATTATTAACGAGTGTTCAGGGCTTCTCCAAATATTAGGAAGTTTACCAAATGCCTTTATTTAATATGCAATATAACTCCTGTGAAAACATCTTAACCAGCTTTTCTCTGTATTTATTTCACTAGAGAGCCTCTTTTAAGAGTTGCTACCATTTAGGTAAGTATATTAATTTCAGTCCACTGGTGGATGATACTATCTACTACAGGTAGATACCAATGTCTAGGGCACACATTTGTAGTGATTTTCTAATACAAAACATTTCTTTCTCATAAAATATGTCACTGCATGATGAAACTGGAGGGAGCCATGCCACTTCTCTGATACTTTGTTACCATAGATCTAAACCTCATTGTGTATCTTTAAAATGCCTCTTTTAGATAAGATTCTTTAAAAATAAGACAATGAAAGATAAGCTCTTGAATTTAACTCCATAGGAAATAATTGTCTGATTTGGACCAGACTATAATATCTGTAAAATATATGTCTTTGTAAACACTTGTCTCATTCATTAATAAATTTCCTACTTAAAATTTGAATTACATATATAAAAGTAAGATGTTCTTTCTGAAAAATAATTTCCTAATGAGCAGCAAAGTCATACAATCTATTTAGCAGAGTTATTATAGTTATTACTAATAAAATTGGCCTCCATTTAAATGTGGAGAACCTGCATTGGTTCCAATACCAATTATACATTATCCTTAAATTACATATTGAAACTTGGTGGATTTATGCCAAGATGTAATCAGAAGGAATCATGAGGTGAGCAATTTTCAGAGCTCAATTTAATTCAACATATTTTTAACTGCATCTTCCAAGATTATAATTACATTTAACAATTGGTTTGATTGAAGGAGAAAAAAAATCATACTACTTCATTGACCACCATTTTCCATACTTGTTTGAATGGCATTGCATGTGATATAATTTGTAATAAGGCCAATTATGAGAAGAACAGGAACACTAGTATTTTTTAAATTCTGGTGAAATGTTTTAAAATTTTAATATAAAAAGTTAAAGGGCCCTGTTTCTAGAACTCAGCATCACAGAATAGATATATTTTTCCCTATTTATCACAGCAACTGGTGCATTAGTTGACCAGATAGAGAATGGGATGTTGAGTAGAACAAAGGGTTGAATTTTGGAATCTGTTCCTTACAATCTCAGTTAAATCAGGCAAGGTGTTTAGCTAATATTGCTTTTTTACATCTAAAACAAGAATTATAAGCTTGCTTTACATAATTTTAGGGAAAAGTAAACTATATATATTTATATACACCATATATATTTATATGTGCCACATATATGTTTACATAGACCATATATATTTACTTATGCTATGTATACATTGGTATACATATACTATATATGTATACCATATAGATATCATATATGTATTTGTGTATATGTTTGTATGTTTGTATGTGTGTGTATCTCCTATGTTAGGAGACAGTTCTCCATGAGCGTGTCACACTTTTACACATCTTGTGACAGCTCTTATTCCAGACTATCTTTCCAAGTACATTTGTAGAGCAAAGAGCCTTGAAAAATAGTGATAATATTTCCCTCTGAGACAGAGGGCATATTTCTTTCCTTACCAGCATAGTAAAGATATAGCCTTCCTTTGAGGCAAAGGTTAGGTGGGTTTGCTGTTAGCTCCCTTATAATATTGTGGATCTCCTAAGCTTGATGTTACTCAATGCGACACAAACTGACTGTGTGTATGTCATCTACCTGGACGTGTTCAACATTACCCCCTCCATGGAATTGGAGGGCAAGGAATATCATGTGAACATGATGTTTATGTTGCTTGCTGTGCCCCGAGTAATAAATTCCTTTGTCTCTGACCCCAGAGTCATGTATTCTGCTGGCACCTATGAAACTGGGGTAAGCTAACTTGTTAGATTGTAGCAAGGGTAACATTTCAGTGCCATCACAGTTCTTGACACCGAGGCACTTATCAGAGGAAGATATTATTTCTTCCCATTTTGAATCATGTGATTTAAAAAAAAACTGGCATGTAAAGAAAAAGACGTGAATAGCCTTATGTTATGTGTAAATTTTATATTATCACCAAGGAAGCATTCTTGAAATTACAACTGGCATGTATATGTCTAATAAGCATTGCCGAACCTCTCTTATTTCCACCTTATGTTTTTCCTTTCCTTTATTTAAATCAATAGTGTTAGGAGAAGAAATTCGGGAGAAAACCAAAATAATTGACTTAACCAGAGAACCAGAATTTTGGGGGATTTAATATTTCTGTAAACAGAGAAAACTGGGAGCTGAAACCCAGTCACGGCTCATCCCACTGGCTGAGCTCGCAAAATACGCAAATCTGCTTTTAGCCATTTTGGTGGGGGAAAATATAGTGTTTTGATAGTCCCTTTTAAAAAGAAAATCTGGGTAATAATTGCCACTTGGAAACAATATATAAATAGCAGGTTAAATATTTTAATTAGGTCCTTCTTTCAGTAATCTATGAAACTGAATAAGACCCTTTATTTCATGATCACATTACATTAGCCAATACCACCACTACAATTGTAAAATAAATGTAAATGAAAAATATTCCACAAATCTTTTTTTCTTCCTTTTTTCTGCTTAAAAACAACAAACGGCAGAATTCTCCTCTTTGTTCCCTTAGGAGATTAAAGTACTTCTATCTGTTTCATAGCTCAAAGTAGAGATCAAATCAAAACACAGCAATTCTTTCATTAAAGTGTAAACTATGCCTCTCTTTTTCCATTAAATGCCTTTGGCATGAAATAAAATGGGGTTTGGCTATGTTGAGGCAAGACATTGGAACAGCAGCAAGCATATTCTGTTACTGCCTACCTGAAATATAAAGCTGCCTCTTTAACATCTAAATTCATACCTACTGTAAGAATTCCAGGCAATGAGATAGCCTGGTTGGCACAAAAAAAAAAAAAAAAAAAAAAAAAATTATTGATGTTATTGATGTTTGTTCATATTTTCCTTGCAGTAACTTTTAAAAAAACAAATGCTTGATACTAGTGGATAAAAACAACCATTATGAATTGATGAATCAGGGAGATATTGAGTATCTACTACATTGTCAGCACTGGCTGGATGCTTATTTAAAATCCCTCTGATTGATTGACTGATGATACTTGTTTCTATCCACTAGTATCAGTAATTGATTTTTTATTTCCTTAATTTTTTCTGATAAGGAAATAAGTTAAAATTTGCTGAAATTCAATGCAGATATAAAATAAGATAGAGTGTTGATATTTAACATTTTATATTTCCAAATTGTCATCAAAACTGTTGTGAATAATATATCACTAGGGAGTTCATCTTTTAGATTTGTGAAATAGTTAATTGATGTAGAAAGTACTTCAATAGGCTTCATGTTATTTATCTTATTTTCTTTGTGTGTTAACTGTGCTATAATAGGATCAGGGTTCAACTACATTTGAATATCCATCAAAAATTCAGTTCATAAATTAAGTTCAATAGCTTAAATAAGAGCCATTAAATGTGACATTGTTGACATTTAAATTGACAGATGGTACCAGGATCTTTTGTTTTCAATGATTAGGGCAAACTACTGCACTGATCATTTTAAAGTACATTTTAACATTCAGGAATCATCATAGTTACATATTAAAAACTAGGAAACCAAGCCTGGTGCTGTGCCTACAGTCTCAACTACTGTGGAGGCTGAGGCAGGAGTATCACTTGAGCTCAGGAGTTTGAGCTCCACTGTGGGCAAGAGATCAAGACTTTATCTCTGAAAACAAAACAGAACCAAACAAAAAAAATACCTAGTGAACCAAAGAGCTTATAAAATTTACCTATGATATTAAGAAGATAGGGCATTTGTAAGAATCTGTTATGTCTTAGAAACACCTAGACTAGTACCTTAACAACCTATTGCAAGCCTCGATAAAAAAGTAATTAAAGAAGAAGAGGATGAGAATGGCACGTGAATAAGTTGTACTGAGGTGGGGACTTCCTGACATCAGGTTCTATATATTCTAATGGTTGGTTCTTAGTTCTTACCGTTAGGGTTGATAGTGAGTATCTGCTGATAAATGCACTAAACACATTTTTAAAAATACATTTTCTCCCATAAATTACAGCAGTAAATAAGTTGATAACTTTGATTTGGCCTTCAAATCATAGCCTTAGAAATTCTTAATGGAAAGAACTTTGTCATTAATGTGAAAGTGTTAAACATATGGCAAAGAGTCATGTGATTAAAAGTGGTGAACTCATGGCATATATAATGTTTTGTCAGTCTTTCCTAAAAAATATTGGAATGTTTTTAGTATAAAGTATCTGGAACATTTATTATTATTATTATTTATTATTGCCTGATTTTAAAGATTCAAAAACAGTTTTACAAGTTTGCCCATGTGCTCAACTGCTATCTGTGTATGTTGTGATTGGTTTATTTGTAAAATGCATTTCAAGGTAAGTTCTCATTTAAAGGGACGTATATCATAATTCAAATGTGTTAAGCTACTGAGATTCTCTTTCTGGTTTGAAAGGATGATAAATACAGTACAGGTCCCATCCCCTTTAAAAAAAAAAAAAAGTCCAAAGAATAATTATTAAACAACCCAAAACAAATTATTCATTTTGTCTTTATAAATTTTTGGAAACAATGATATGAGCTCTGTATGCTAACTTGTACTTTTTATGAAGAACTGCCACCAAGTGGAAATTTAACGCAAATTTAGCTTACTGCTTAAAACTTTGATGAACAAGATATTTGAAATAGTCATTTATAACCTATGTCACCAGTTGTTACTCTAAATGGCAACCTAGTAACGAAGTATCAAGTTGAAGACAAACCCAGAAGGAGAAACCTTTAAAAACCTAAAATTTGAAAATAATTCTGCGATCATAAATATTTACATATTTTACATTTGGCAACAAGTTTACTGTTAATAATTCTATTGCACGCAAAATGTCTAACTAAGTAAAATCTATGTTATGTGTCAGCTTCCTTATTTGTATAATGGAATATACATCAATAGCATCTACCTCACAGGGCTGTTGTGAGAAATAAATGAGTCAGTGTAAGTAGAGCTCTTAGAACTGCAGTTAGCTGGAATTGCTCAGTCCTTACTAGTCCTATTACCAGGTCAATGGTTTTTAATGAGTGAGACAAGTCCCTTTTAGGGCCTTATCAGAATTTCTTGGGAAACTCTCAAATTGAAGCCATTTCCCACGCCTGTAAAATCTCCCACAAACTCTAATGGGTTATGCTCCCATCCCCCATTCTTCCTTCTCATGCTCATAGGCTGAATCCTTTTCCCACAAACCTCTTTACTGATGAAAATGGGTTAAACACCTCATATGTACCATTGCAAACTAATTGTTCAGAAACCTCTTCTAGAAGCTAAAAAGCCAACTGTTCTAACTTGTAGGAGAATTAAAATAAAAGAAGAGACACTTCGTGCATGCTGCAAAGGGGATGTATTAGTTTCCTTTTGGTTCTGTAACAAATTACCACAAACTTAGTGGCTTTTTAAATGACATGAATTTGGTGTTACAGATGTGGAGGTCAAAAATCTGAAATAGGTATTACAGGGTTAAAGTCAACGTGTCAACATGTTCCCAGACCAAACGGAGGGTCAGGCTGCTATTTTCTGCAGTCCAATAATGAGATGCAGATGAACTGGGGAGGAAGAGAGTTTTTATTTCTGCAGCAAGTTACAGGGAGAAGGCCTGGAAATTATTACCAGAACAACTCAAAATTACAAAGTTTTCCAGAGCTTATATACCTTCGAAGCTACATGTCTATGTGTAAGTGTGTATTTATGTAAAGACATAAGTGATTAACTTCTTTTAATCTATAACTAAGGTCTAATCCTGAAGACCTTCCTCTGTAGCCTCAGTAACTTACTTAATCTAAATGGGTCCAGGTGCTGGGGTGATTACCCTTATCTTGTCTGCTTCTAAATTACAGAGGTTTGGGGAGTTCCTTTAGACCCCCAACAAACTTGTTTGTGGAGGCCTGGGGAGTTTCTTCAGATTCCCAATAAAACTTGTGTAATTTTAAATGGGTCCTGTTAGGAATTCCATTGTTATCTTGTCATGCTTTAAGGCCCAGGAAAGGCCTAGGCAAAACTCTTGGTGGGCTTTTGTTACATTTCGGCCTTTACAGGGCACTGGCTTTTTCAGCTTTTAATATTAAACGTAACTACTCAGTGAGTACTGAAACAGTTGGTATGGAGGCCTGCAGTAGTGAGACCTGGCCTGCAACAGTCCGCACTGCCAATTTGCGCATGATTTCTATCATGCTTGTATATTTATTTACCATGATAATTGTAGGGAGTTGTCTTTCTGGCAACTTCCTGCTGAGAGAGGGTCATTGCTGTGGGGCACCAAACACAGCGCTGCAGTGGAAGAGGTCAATTTGTTCCTGGTAGCACTCTCTGTTTCGGGGACTTAGAGGAAGTGCCTGCTGAAACATAATAGTATGCAACAGCCACATATACATAGGTTGCTGCTATTTTCTTCTGAAGTTTAAGTTGTCAGTTCACAGGGCTTTAAGAAAGCACAGCTTAGGTTTCAGTTATTTCTAATTAGGAAAAATGGAGGAAAAGGAAAAGGAAAAATTGAAAACATTGTTTTGGAGAATTGTAGCAAGAAAAATTAGAATTTAATCCAAACTGTAGAAAATAATAAGAATTGAAAAACAGCAGGTAAGCCTAGAATTTAACAACAGGTATACTATAGTTTTTGAAATATTTTTCTCTCTTCAATTTCCCATTTTTATTAAAAGACAAATAATGATAGGACTGGTTTACTTTATTATACTTGGCCTAATTATTTGTATAGAGTGCAGCAAGAATAATTATTTTTCACATAGTCCTTTTAAATTGGCTTTGATTGAACTTTGTTCTGTAGAAGGAATCTGAGATAAGACCTTTTTAATGCGAAGCCCAGTCATGGATTTGTACCAGCAAATACAGGAGTTGGGTGAATTCCTCTCCTCTGGAGGTTTCAAGATAATTTGAGGTACCTGGCTTGTCAGAAAGTGACATTCTTTATTTACCACAGATCAGAAACCCTGTACAGGGACTGTGTACACAAAATATGAGTCCAGTTTTCCAAGGGTTTCATTGGCTCCATAAGTCAAGTTTGATTCCCTAAGGGAGAGCATAGCATTCCAATGAAAGCCTTGGTAAAATAACCGAGTTTTTTCAATTGTGCTCTGTTACAAAATAAAACAGATTCTTATTGCACTGATGCAAAAAACTATATTGCCATAAATTAAGAAAACTCACAATAGTTTCCAGGTTTTGGAAGAATCAGGTAGAGAGAAACAAATGTGTTTCAAATTGTATTTATAGGAGTATACTTAATTGTTAAAAGCTGTTAATAGCTCAAAAGAAAAGTTTCCTTGACTCTGAAAAGCAAAACAAAGGATTAGTAACATTTTAAGCAAAAAGTCAAAAAGATCACTTCAGTCTCATGTTAGTTCAGTTCATGAAGTTGATTCCTGTCCTACTGGATATTAACAAACATTTTAGCTCTTCGAGAGTCCTGAATATTTTTCCTTTATTCTGATGTCACAATCTCTAAATTTAACCTGCATGTAAGAGCATCTGTTAGAGCTTTACAGCTGATTATAAAGCCTCCTTTTAAAGAGGACCAAAACAAGACAACAATTTTGTATGGATGACAAAAAGTTTTAGGGTAGCCATAAAGACACAATTGACAAGGAAATCTGTAATCTCTGTGGCACACAATAATTTGACATAACAATTGTAATTATTATTTGATAACATACACTAAGATATATAGAATTATAGGAGTTTCTCATAATTTTGGAGCAGATACCAATGACATATTTATACAAATACAGCCCAAAGAAAGCCAAACCCCATTTAATATTTGTAAATGCTTCCTGTATGGTTTTGGTACCAAATAAACCAAATTTCACCTTTACATTAGTGTACTATTAATGTTAAACCCAATTCTTAATAAAGTCTCATAGACATATTTACCGAATTTTAATATTTGACCATAAGATAAGATTTTTACAGACTTTTTATAATCTTTTATAATTTTCGTTAAGGAATATGTTAGTGCTCCTAAGAGAAACCCGTTGTGTTTTATTTTAATGCTCAATTTATACAAAAACTGGATAATAGCCTTTAACTTTAGCCAATATGTTTACTCACAGAATTTCCCTTACAATCAAACTTCCACAGATTGCTTAAATCTTCATTTTTTAAATCCAATTTAAAACAATCCTTTAAACTTTTAATATAGGCACAAATCCACATTCTCATGCCTCATAATGTTTTTACCAAAAGTATATTTTATTTCCTTACACACCTTGCATGTAAACTGTTCCTTTGATAGTCTTAAATACACATTACACTGTTAACTCTTAGCAACCTTTACTTTTAGTGAAAACCTTAGTAAGTTTGGGATTTTAATTATGTACTACGTGTGGAGCCTAGTGAGAGGTGAAGCCAGCTGTACTTCCTGGGTCAAGTGGGGACTTGGAGAACTTTTCTGCCTAGCTAAAGGATTGTAAATGCACCAATCAGCACTCTGTAAAAAAGCACTAATCAGCACTCTGTGTCTAGCTAAAGGATTGTAAACGCACCAATCAGCACTCTGTGTCTAGCTAAAGGATTGTAAACGCACCAATCAGCACTCTGTAAAATGGACCAATCAGCTCTCTGTAAAAAGGACCAATCAGCAGGATGTGGGTGGGGCCAAATAAGGGAATGAAAGCTGGCCACCCGACCTAGCAGGGGCAACCTGCTTGGGTCCCCTTCCACACTGTAGAAGCTTTGTTCTTTCACTCTCCACAATAAATCTTGCTGCTGCTCACTCTTTGGGTCCACACTACCTTTATGAGCTGTAACACTCATTGTGAAGGTCTGAGGCTTCACTCCTGAAGTCAGCGAGACCATGAACCCACTGGGAAGAAAAAAAAAAAAAAAGAAAGATGTGCCACCTTTAAGTGCTGTAACACTCACTGTGAAGGTCTGTGGCTTCACTCCCTGAAGTCAGTGAGACCACAAACCCACTGGGAGGAACAAGCAACTCCAGACACACCACCTTTAAGAGCTGTAACACTCACTGTGAAGGATTGTGGCTTCACTCCTGAAGTCAAGCGAGACCACGAACCCACCAGAAGGAAGAAACTCCAGACACATCTGAACATCTGAAGGAACAAACTCTGGATACACCATCTTTAAGAACTGTAACATTCACTGCGAGCATCTGTGATTTCACTCTTGAAGTCAGTGAGACCAATAACCCACCAGAAGGAACCAATTCTGGACATACTAGGACCTAGATAGAAGTGCAGATAAGGTTTGACTTATTCCAGCATCTAACTCCATGTGTCCCAGGCCTTACCTAGCTGTAAAGCAGGCAAGTTGTACAGGTAAGAGTCATAGTGGCATTTTATAAAGCCTTTAGAAGGCCTAATCACCTTTAAATTGTGCAACATTTCTTTCATAAATTCCCTTTCATAAATTCTTTCATGACTTACACAGACAAGCTATGACATGTGTTGACTTTCTGATTTGTCCTAAATGACAGAGCAGGGGCACCATTATCTTGGACAAACACCACCACTTTAAGTTCCAGCTCCTTTGCTAACCTCATGCATTTCAAGGAAATCACTTATCTTCTAAAACCAAACAGCCAGAAAAAGCAGATAGTAAAACACAGATAAGACAGGTCAGGCACAGAGGCAGGTGTGGGGGAAGTCTCTTGTATAACTGTCAAACTTCACACTATACATTGGGCCCCAGTAAAACAGTGGGCCTTAATAAGAACATCTCTTTCCCTTCAGGTGTACTAAGAAAGGGAACCTAAAAGCAGACTCAGTGGGGATATGCCTGCAGCTGCACAAAGGTATATGGGAACAGACACACAGCTCTCCTTCCCAGATAAGCACAACAAAGAGACACAGAAGCAGTCCAAGCCTCTGATAAACTCACCTGCCCTGAATCCTTAAAAATTCTTAGTCTGTAAGAGAAAGGGCCTCTGACCTAACTTGGCCAAAAACCTCTCTCAGGTTTATTCTCTAAAATATACCTGTCTTTAATTGTCGAACCACTTTTTGTGTTTCTTTCCTCTTTTTACAAATTCTTACATGAAATAGTCTTGTTTTTAAACAAGCAGTTATTTTACTTTAGGACAAGAATTTACCATACAAGATTTTTTCTTATATAAAATCTTTTTTCTTTAATACCTTTTGCATAGCTAGGGGCATGGCTAATTTTATATATCCCCAGGCCTTATCTGGAATTTAACACTCCAAAACAAATTGAACAAATTTTAAGTTAAAGAAGCAGTTTATGACCTGAAGCATTTAGCAAACCTAATGTTTGACCTGCATAATTTAGACCAAATGTTTACATTTTTGAAGATATTTTTATTTTACCAATAATTTTAAAATTCTATTTTTATAACTTTCTTTATATCTCTCTTATCTCCTGGTTTCTCTTACCTTTTTTTATATATAAACTTTAAATAAGCTTTGAATTAGACAAAAATTAGTTCCCTTTTAAAAGGACACAATTTTTAGGAAGAATGTTTTTCTACCCCGTATTTTTATTGAAAAACACCCCAATATTGAGATATTTGTTGTTTAATTTAATATAACTTTAGATTCTAAATTATGACATTTGTTTACAAATATTTATCCCATTACATTTATCTAATTATTTATTTTAATCATTTACCTAGATTATTTACAAAAACTGCGATAGTCATTATTTAAAATTGTGAAACCACCATTGCAAAATTGTAACTGAGACAGTGAAAATGATCTGACCTAACTGACTCCATCTTGGGTCTAACCACCAAGCTATTCTTGTTCATTAACTTAGTTTATAGTTTAGCTTTGAAACAAAGATGATAACAGCCCTTTCCCAGAACAAACTTTCTTCATGTCTGTGGACTAGACTGTATAAGGCCACAGGATTAGAAGTTAGGGTATTTTACTAAATAATTGAAGATGTAGCTATCCTCATTAAACCAATATTAATATTTTATTTAAAATTACACAAGCAAAGATCAGTGTATTTGGGGCTGAGTTATAGTTTTGTAGCCTTTATGCCAAATTTTGACACCTTATAGTATTTGGCAGAAGTAAATATGAAATTGCTTGATCAATAAATGCAAACAAAAATGTATGCTGGCAACTCCTAAGCCATTTCTAACATTATTTTATCAATAATTGCTAAAGCTAGCATACTTATTGAAGATCTTACTTTAGTCACATAAACTTGAAAAAGGATTCCTTTTTTTATGTTAAAATATTTAAGCACTTTTATTTTTCTTTGAGACAATTAAGCAGAACTCTTTTATGTGAAACATGGTGTACACAAGACATAAATACATTGACATATTAGGCATGCCAATAGATACATATTTTATAGGTTCATAAGACCCCCTTTTTCCTATCTTGATAACCTGGTTTATTACTCTGGCAGTTGTCAGCTAAATAGCCCTAAATCTGCATATTAAGGAAACAACTCTTAGGTGAAAAATCAAATGGCAAGATTTACATCTCAAGGTACACAGAGAAAAAGTCTGGTGGTGCTAGAAGGAGATTAAATATAGATGCCAGATCAAACATAAAATTATAGAAATTTAACATAGGACTGTATAAGGAGATTAACTTTATTTAGATATCGACTACCCATCTTCGAACTGGATCTTTGAGCTCTGGGCAGAACCCACACTGAATCCTGGGTTTTTCAAAAAGGGAGAATTATTATGAGGCTAGACTATGTGATGTTTTTACAGTGCACTTAAATTTTTTCCCAATCAGAGACATTTCTAAGTGTCTAAATTACATTTTTTTTTCTTAAAAATCCCAGTGTAACCTCTGTCGCAATCGCTGTTAATGAAGAAAACAGAATTGAGTCAACTGAGAAAAAAAAAACTTTTGCTCAAAAAGACAAGGTCCTAGGAGAAAAATAAACAAAAACAAAAATATGAAGGCCTTCTAAATACAAACATGCACACATGCACACCCACATATACACATCTTGGATGTTAACTTTTAATTAAGCTGACTTTCAACAACTGAACTCCTAAATTTTTTTATTTTCCTTCCCAGAGGCCTTTCAGCAGGAATGGACCCAATACCTCCCATTTTCAAGTTTACATGGTATCAAAAGGAATAAGACAGATACACAAACAAGTGGAGACAAATTTTGGACAACACAAGGGGGATTGCACGCCGGCAAAACAGACTCAAAACCAACTCAAAACCTGATCTCAACCAAAATGAAAGTGGGTGTATGAGCTCTTCCTATTGCTTCCCTTGGTGGTACCGGACAAACAGCTCAACGAGTCCAGGCTCCTGGCATACGATCCAGTTAACCCACCTTTTGAGCATGTCTGCTCCTTATCTCTGTTCTTCCCCAGTAGCGAAAGGAACGTGCAGTTTTGCGCATGGGACAGCCCTCAGGAGGATCCCCAGGAAAATCTCACCAGCAGCTGCTGGGTTCCTCCTGAAGACTGTCTCGTCGTAAGCCGCCGGCCACGGAATGCAAGACCATCCCAGTCTCTCCTGGCTGGCTCACCAAATTTTGTTTCCAGACCAAACTGAGGGTGGGGCTACTATTTCTCGTGTCTCAATAACAAGATGCAGATGAACTGGGGAGAAAGAGAGTTTTTGTTTCTCCAACTGGTTACAGGGAGAAGGCGTGAAAATTCTCTCCAGACCAACTCAAAATTACAAGTTTTCCAGAGCTTATAAACCGTCTAAGCTGTATGTCTACATGTAAGTGTGCATTTATCTAAAGACAAGTGACTAACTTCTTCTACTCTATAACTAAAGTCTGAATCCTGAAGACCTTCCTCTGGAGCCTCAGTAAATTAACTTAATCTAAATGGGTACAGGGGCTGGGGCGATTACCCTTATCTTGTCTCCTTCTAAATTATGGAGGTCTGAGGAGTTCCTTTAGACCCCCAATAAACTTGTTTGTGGAGGCCTGGGGAGTTTCTTCAGACCCCCAATGAAACTTATTTAATCCTAAATGGATCCTATTAGGAATACCTTTGTTATTTTGCCGTGCTTTAAGGCCCAGGAAAGGCCTAGGCAAAACTCTTCAGTGGGCTTTTGTTACATTCCAGCCTTTGTATAAGGGCACTGGCTTTTTCTGCTTTTAATGTTTAACTTAACTACTCAGTCAGTACTGAGACAGCTGTCATGGAGGCCTGCAGTAGTGAGACCTGGCCTGCAACAAACAGAGAAACAGGAAAGATATACATTACTTCTAGGAGGAGAATCATTTATTTCTCTTTTCCAACTTCTAGAGGTAGCCAGCATTCCTTGGCTCATGGCCCTTTCCTCCATCTTTGAAGCCACCCATTATATCACTCTGATATCTGTTTTGTCCTCACATCTGCTCTAATCCCCCTGCCCTCTTCTTTCAATTGTGAGAATCTTTGTGATTACATTGGGCCCACCCACATAATCCACTATAATAGCTCCATCTCAAGAGCCTTAATTTAATCACATCTACAAAGTCTTTTTTCACACATCAAGTTAATATATTCACAAGATTAGAACATGGATTTTTTGGGGGGTCTATTTTTCCACCTGCCATTGAGGGTAAACTATTTGAATAAGCAACAAGAAGAGTAATGTGTAATCTGGACTCCTGGGAATTAGAAATCAACATGAATTTCATGAAGTGCCTAATGGAAATCATCAGTAGTTTGAAACAGTCAAATCACATGCAAAAGTAGCTACATGGAAATTAGTAGGCAACTTGAAGCTCAGAATCTCATAATCAAGAACTTATTTAAAAACTTTCTATAAGCCAGTGTGGTAAAGTAGAACCACTTCTATCATTCTCTAGCTGTGTGAGTTTGAGTAATTAGAGCCTCTTTGACCTTTGCTTTTTCTCATCAAACAGATAAGAAAGATGGCCTAAAAATATTATACATGAACGTAATATATGCAGAATGCCTATCTTACTGCCTGACACATTCACTATTATAACTGTTTAGTAACAATTAATTTAAATTATCTAAAGTTGATTTTTCGATGCTTTGGTAGAACACTTTATGTGTCGGAGAACTATGTGGGTTAATGTTAAAATCATCATTCTTACTGGGTTCCTATGTGTTGTTCATACTGGTTTTTGCTTCTGTAATTGTAAGGCAACGCTGCTTGGTATGGTGAGCCCAGAGTAATTTCTAATAGTAAGAGTAAAACTATTAATAGCTAATAAGCAGTGAGTGCTTAAAATTATGATACACACTGTTCTAAATGTTTTATAGGTTTCATCTCTTTAATCCTCACCATGACCCTATTAGCACATGGTTTGTAATTTGTCATCATCTTGGCAGGGCTCTTCTCATGCTAAGACATGACTCACTGGCGTGTTACGCAAAACTGATTTGCTAATCAAAGGAAAAAATTAGAGTGAAATGGAATGTAATATCACTTTAGAAAATGTTTGAAATTACTTTGTCAAAAACGTGTAGCTGAAAGATTGTGAGTTATGTAAACCCACTTGCCTGAGTAATCCACTTTCCAGTACAATCTATTTTTATAAATTGTTTAAAATTTTTGCAGGCAGAGCCCCCAAAGGCAGGAGAACAATCTAATTTCAACCTTCAAATCAAACAGATGTGTTTAGAGTAGGTCTTTGTAATATTTCTCTCTTGTCTTGCCCTTTTCTTTTAGTCAGTGGCTGCTTCTGTTTAGTGGGTAAAACCTCTCGTGGCTGCCAGGTTCGTCATTCTGCCTAAGTGCTGCTTATAGTGAGTGAATTGAGTAAAACAGGGACCGGAATTGGATACTTTGGTATCTGACAAGTAGATGAGAGATGGGGGGGGGAAAAAAAAAAAAAAACTCTCCAGCATAAATACCACCTACAGAGATGAACCCAAAGTGTGTCTAACACATCTTACATCATTGACTGGAAATCCACACACTTACTGCATGTCAATGAGCAAATCAAAGATAGATAAACAAATTAAAATATATACTTTCTTATCTGTGAGTACTTAAAGTGACCTAAAAGAATATTAACATGCATTTTCTAAAAGCGAATATTTGTGATCATTTTTAGTACAGAAGCCATAACCATAAATAACCCAGCAAAGGACACACAAAATAGCCACAGGATTATAAACTTTCTTTTTCATTCATCTGATAAAAAGAGCTTTGAAGCATGGGGGTGCTTCAAGAACTATTATTTAGTAGGAGCCAAAATAAACCTGCATAAATTCTAAACAAAACAATTATCAAAAAGAACTTTGAGTACTTCCTATGGTTTAAAAGCAAAGATCAAGAAGAACAAGTAGAAACATCTCCTCCTCCCCTAATATTATCTACTTTGTGTTATTGCTAAAGAAAATTAGTTGGAAGAGCTGTCCATATGTACAGGCAAAGTAATTAGTAGACTAGGGTGTAATTTGAGTGTGATTAACTGATTAAATGAAATAAAATTATTTGGTCCTAAGAATAGGACTGAGTATTGGAAACTGTGGCAACAAGGTTAATTCCTTCTGGAAGCAACTGCATATTTACTGGATTCAAATTAACATTTTATATACAGGTATTTATTCATTTTAACTACCTATTACCACTTGGAAGAGAGCATTCTCCAAGAAATTTGAAAATAGAAACAAGTATAATTTGATGGGGAAAAGAGCAGGGACACTCTAAGGGAATAGACAGTGTGGGAAACGTATTCCCTGCCTTGGGAGACCCTGAACATTGGCTCCCAGGAGGGAAGGATCTCAGTTGAAATGTTTTAGTCGTTTGCTCACCTTAATTATTTAGCACAGCATTTAAAACATAAATATGGACTCAGTAAACATTTATGGAAAAAATGATGGTGATGATGACAATGATTAACATTTGAATTATCCACTAGTGTCAGAAATTATTTCGAAGTTCTTGACACTTAATTTTGGTTTTTTTGTTGTTGTTGTTTTGTTTATTTTTACTATTTCAAACTACCCTGCAAGGTAAGAACTGAAGTATAGAGAAGATAGATACAGAGAATTTGCCCAAGATTATGCAGAAAGAAAGTACAAATGCCAGAATTCAAAAGGAGGCAGTTGGGCTTCAGAGCCCTAGTTAGAACAAAGGCAGGCAAAAGGACGGAAAGTTAGGGAAGCAAGGGGGCGAGGAGGTCGGGAGAAGAAACATAAAAAGGGAAAAGAAAGAGAGAGTGGAAGCCTTGCGGACTGCTTGTCTGTGATCTCTCCTAAAGCCCAGCATCGACACTATGATTTCTCACTCACAAACTGTTGGTTGGGCAGATGACATTCAGAAGGTAAAGGAGGCAAATAAATAGAAAATACCCAGGCAGATGCCTCACAAGCCAGAGCTGAGAAATTCAGTAACTCACTGGTACTTGTCTTAGAGCTGGTCTGGCTCAGCGTCTCCCCTCTTGCCTGGAATGTAGGAACAGAGATAAGGAAACCTGAGGCATTCACATAGTTCCTCAGGGAAAGGGGTCTTCCTATTTGCCTGACAATCCAACATTCTCTTTACCCAAAAGCACTCATCTAGCTGGCAAGCTGATTGTCTGGTTTTCTAATGAGCAACATTTTGTATATCTCATGATACAATGGAAGGTAGTTTAACCATTCAAATTTGACTCTATTTTTCTCTTCTAACTCTTTTCAAAGGCTTCTTGATATATATTACAGCCTAAGATCATGCTGGGGGATGATTTCAAATTCATTGTGCCACCCTTGGCTCATTCATAATTTTACATATTTAATATAATTAAATACCTTTTCCTGCAATGTCAAACACTGGGAAACCATTTAAATAAACAGAGTAAAGGTTTGCTTCTGCAAGGTGATTTCAAAGTTGGAAAGTCAAGATGTCTCACCAGATGGGGAGATACCTCCCATCCACTTGCTTAAATCTGAAATCTCTTTAACAGAAACAAAGCCTTTTTTTTTTAATCTGTGAGAGATACAGTATAAAACATAAGTCCTCCTGAAAGAGGCAAACCATGGACTTACAATGATACTAAGTTGTAAATAACTAATACTAGTTTCTTTGGGGATTCACATACTTTGAGGGTGATAGAACAGAGCAAAAGAGTCCCTGGGGGTTGGGCTGGGCGCGGTGGCTCACGCCTGTAATCCCAGCACTTTGGGAGGCCGAGGCGGGTGGATCACCTGACGTCAGGAGCTTGAGACCAGCCTGGCCAACCTGGTGAAACCCCATCTCTACTAAAAATACAGAAATTAGCTGAACATGGGGGCGGGCGCCTGTAATCCCAGCTACTTGGGAGACTGAAGCAGGAGAAACACTTGAACCGGGGAGGCGGAAGTTGCGGTGAGCCGAGATCACGCCATTGTACTCCAGCCTGGGCGACAGAGCGAGACTCCGTCTCAAAAAAAAAGGGAAAAAAAAAAAAAAAAGCCCTTGGGGGTTGCAGGAAGAGGATGGACAGTGAGCAACAGGATAGAGAGGAAAAGAGCAAGACAAGAGGAAATGGCTGTACATCTGTGTCGCCCACCTCCCGATTTTTCTTAAGCTAAGTTTGCACCAAGATAAATAATACTATTTTTCATTCATTGGATGGAAAAATAAAGTATCCCAGACAGTTAAGAACTTCAATTGTGATCTAAAATATCCAGATTTCAAACTTTGTTCTGCCGTCCACCGGGGTGTGAGCTAGAGCAGTTTCCTCTCCTATGCTACCACTCCTCCATCTGTAAAATAAGATAATAGTAGCAGCGTTTTATAGGCTTGCCAAGATGATTAAAATAAATAAATATGTAAAGCACCTAGAAAGCTGCCTGCCATATAGTAATTGCACCATACATGTTAACTATTATTGTTGTTATCAGTATCTTCATATTGTAAGCATGATTGATAAATAAGAGAAAGGGCTTCTCATAGGTTACATTTCTGTAGGTATTTCTTTAGGTCTCACTAAATCAGATAGCACCAGTACTAACAGGAACAAAATAGAAAACTGTTAGAATTGTTTTTCTTTTAAATATTTGTTCCACTGGCTGCCAACGTTATGTCAACTATACTTAGAGGCTGTTTACTGATCAAAAAAATGTTAATCTAATCACAGATTGTTCTGAAGCTAAAAAGTAATAATTACTCCACATCAGTAGGCATTTTTAAAGTTAATAGGATTTACAAATATTGACAAACAAGTCATTAAAGAATAAAGCTTTTGTCTTTCTTAGATAAGGTTATTTATAATGTCCTTGTATAATTTGGCTAATGTAAATTATGATTCTGCAATTCAATTTTGTCCTCCCTGCATCATTCATTCTGACATTATTGAATGTTAAAAAAATATGAAAATGAATTACTTGGAAATGAATTCAGAATCATTGAATTTTCTAGCTGAAAGGGACCTTGGAAATTCTATAGCACTCAATCCAAAGAATTTGAGTATCTTCCTAAGGTGCCACATCTTCAGGTAGAGAAAAAAGTCATACTTCTTATGTCTGACACTGTCTTTTAATGCCACCAACCATACATGTCTGAAAAATTTCTTATAATGTATATTCCTGAGAACCCAAGAGTTCAATAATGTTCTTCTAGATTTTCCTCTAGGGTAAACAAGAAGTCACAGCAGAACCCATGGAGCTGTGTAGTATTGCTACTCAGATGTTACCTCTTTTCAAGAAGTCCTATCTTGACCTCACCAGCTAAAATAGCCACTTACACCACCATTGCAATTCCACATAATTATTTACTCCATAACCTGCTTCATTTTTTTCAAAGCCCATTTAAAATATAAAATTATTTTTATTATTATTATTATTATTGTAGTAGTAGTAGTAGTAGTAGTAGTAGTAGTAGTATTGAACATCATCAGTTGGCTACTTTACTTCCCATCTTCCTCAAAAGAATGCAAACCTCAAAAGCAGAGGCTTCATTTTTCTTGCTCCCATTTTATTCCCACTACCTAGGATGATACCTGGCAGATAGTAGGTACTCACGAACACTAACCCCACCTTGACACACATCCTAAGTGTATAAATTCAACTTACACTTCAGTGTGCAGCCCTGAACGTTAATATGTAGAGTCTAGGAAAGAGTCTTCCTCTGGGCCCACAAGTTAAAAGAATGACATAGGAATTATGTAGTAACAGGGAACTTTTCTTTTTAGTGGCCAGATCTTCATCAACTGTAGAGAGCTCTTGCAAAAGATTTCAAAAGAATAGAAAGGTACTGATGACATGTTGCATATTTCTCATACAAGTAAACCTGAAACTAGACTCATTCTCAGTTGTACAAGCTCTTTTTTTTAAATTTGCTTACCTTATCAAAATCTTGGTTTTATCATTTGCAACAGAAAGAGTCTCAACAGTGCAGATTGTCATCAGAACAATTTTAGGGCCTCAGGTCTGGTTTGCGTTCTTACTATGATATTTTGGCAGATGTGGTTTTGAGATTTCTCTTTATTGTCTTTAGGTTTTTTAATTAAAGGAGGACACAAATCAAAAGGAGTACTTATTAATCACTAGGAGGATTTATTTATTACAGAGGCAATGTCTGGAAAAATCAATTTATCGCAAATGTTTCCTGCAGGTTTGCAGATTTCAGGCAATTAACAAAAGCTGCTATAATTCATACAAAGAGAACATTCATTGTGTTGCCAACAACTCATTTTGATAAATTAGACCTTGATTATGTTGCATTTTATGAGAAGTGTGGGTTTAAAGCTGCAGAGTAGCACAGGCACTATTTGTAGTAATGACCCAATTGACAAAGAAGCTGACCATGTTGGCTGACTGCATGTTGCATGTAGAGTCTTTCGTTGCCACTGTGGGGTGTGTGCGCGCGCATCTGTGTGTGCTGGTTATCTGTTTGCGTGTTGGGTTTTGCTACTTAAAGATTATTAAGTGATGATTAAGTGAATCCTGTAAAACAGAAGCAACACGTATTGCAGGAATTGAGAAAGCTGAAAAAAAATCAAACAAACAGAAACAGACTCCATTAGGATTGCTCATTTACTCTCTCCACAAACTTGGATGATACCATGGCAACAGATGAGACTAGCAGCCTCTTTGTTTCTGTCCAAAGCATGTCACTAGGCCAATTTAAAACACTTTCTGTAACTCTTCTCTCATGTAATCAACTCAAAAAGAATTATCACTGATTGTGTGCCAGGTTCTATTCTAGGAATGAACTCCTCAGTCAGCCTCAGAAAGTGAGAAAGCAATGTAATAGAGAAAGTGATGTTTCTGTGACTCCAGAGAAGGATATGTGTTTTATAGATTACTGGAGGCATGTTTTTAAGTCGGTGGGATGGGGATGAGAAAGGCATTGCTGATGGAGTTACCAGCAAATACAAAGGCAAAGAATTATGAGAGAGAATAATGTAGAGTGGTGAATTGGAATATAAATTGCAAGAGGGATATGAGTTTAATGGGAGAGGGGAGGGAATTCATGATAAATGAAATAGGTAGAAACTAGATAGCAGTAGGCTACGTATGTCTCTTTAGAGTTTTGACTATTTTCCTGCAGTGAATGAAGAGCCATTAAGAGCTTTTGAGCAGGTAAATGACAATGCAATTTGCATTTTTGAAAGGAGACTCTGATAACAATATAGGGGCCAAATTGGAGGTTGATGAAACTTGCTTCAGTCTTCAGAGAGACCTGTAAGAACAGTCTTCTAGACTCCTGTACTCCATTCAACCTAGAATTTATTCTACTGTGGCTTCTGTTGGGAAGTTGTTCATTTTTCTAGTTTTCTTCCCCTATGTTTAATATAATTATGTGGTTGTTCCATTAACCTCATCTCATCATGATTTTTTGGAGCTGTTGAACATCATCACTTTTTCCTGTTATGCTTTAGTGTTTAGTATAGCATTGCAAGTACATGTAACACAAATGCTAATAACTAAACCAGGAACTAACTGAATGAGAACTTAGCTGATGAAAGTCAGAAACCAGGACTGGGATGAGTTTGCAATTTCCTCTGAAAGTATCAAGCATAATGATGTCACTGAATAGAGACACAGTGGTTAGAGCACACTTAAGAGCTAAGGGTCATGCTTAACTCTGCAGAGGGAAGCTTGAAATTTCACTAAAGAAATAATATTTCAACTAGATCTAGAAGAACAAACCAGAAGAGAAAAATAACACAAAGGAATTGTGAAAGGGCACAATGCAATGAATGATCAGAGCATGATGAGAGGCATAGCTGAAGTTTAGGGTGAGTGAGGAAGGGATGAAAGGAAATCAGACTAAAAGTAGACTAGGCAATGGATGTGAAGGGCCTTGTAAGCCATGGTATGTTTAAACATACTATATGTTAACCATGGTTTGTTCATAGTGTTTTCCATATGTTTACCATCGTGTTTGTATTCACTCAGCATAGAGTAAGAGGAAATTAGCTAACACTAAAACACTAGGGGAAAGGGATTATTAAAAACTGTTTGTTTGCAGCAGGCAATATATTCAAGAGGTTTAGACAATAATTTACATAATGAGTTTTAGCACAGCAATAGTTGAGTCTTCCCTAAAATATTTCCCTCTCCAACTAGTTATCCAATTTAAAATATCACCATAGGTTTATTATCATATGTTAGCAAAATTCCTCATCTAAAATAGAAACAGAGCCATGGCTTATATACTCTAAATAGTAAAGTACCATGAAACCATCTAAATGTGCCCCTACTACTCACCTAGTAAATGAATACCCGGAATTCATCTCCTGTGAATATGTGAATAACCACAGTGATAAAAATTTATTTGTATCACGGATTTTATTTCATACTTGAACAATCTCATTGGTAGTAACTTCTTCCTTATTTGGACTCACACAATATCTTACTCCTCTTCCACTAGATACCTAGTCATGGTTTTCTATTTCTGTCAATTCCAGTCAATTGGTATGACTTACCTGGAGCACTCAGCTGAGCAGGAATCTAAAACTACATCCAGATTCATCAATGAAAAAGAAATGATTCAGTTGCTGTATCTGCCAGGAATCTGGAATGGAAAGTGGCAACTTGCATGATATGTTTTTCATTCCAAGCTGAGACTATTTGAAGACAACTATAATAGCTCTACCATCTGTGCTGTGAAATTGTTCCCATATAAACACCTAATACAAAGCATAATCTTAATACAAGTCTTTTGAGTGGATTTAAGACATTGTTGCTAGCCCTCTAGGAGTCATTTTTTCTTGGACATTCTAGACAATACCTACCTTAAAATTTTAATGTTCTACATCTTCTTTCCCTCTTTACTATTGGTATGTTAAATTCTAGTACAGGGTTCTCCATTTGTTCCTGTTAAATTTCATCTGGTTAGATTTAGCTTGTTGCAACGTATTTTTAAATTACTTTCCAAAATACTTTGAGGTTTTAAGAGTTCTTGAACATAATGTATGTCAGTGGATTGATGCCAAACAAATCCTAAAGTAATATTAAAATGCATTGAAGAATATAGAATCCACAACAAGAAGGTAATAAGCTCACTCCAGGAGAGAAATCACCTGTCTCCTAAATCCTATTTGAATTTTTACATATGTTTTAATACTCAGCCTAAAAGCCAATTCTCCGTGAAAACTTCCCGTAATTATCCCATTTTTAATGACTCAGTTTGTAAACTCTTTGAAACAAGAATCAAGCTTCATGTATTTTGGTATCTGTCTAAGGTCAGGTTCTATAGAAAGAGACTGAGATAAAAGTTCTCACGTAATACGTTGAAGGAGTGTGGGATGATGAACCTGATGAGGAGAGAAGAAAGATAACACAAAGAGAACACCTCGACAAAGAAATGAGTTTAGTTGAACTCATCTCAGCCTGATCCCAGGGAAAACTTTTGAGCATGAAAATCATCACAGAATTATCCTTACTTGTAATAAATACACATTACAGGCATCAGAGCTCTTTGTAGCCCCTCATCAGTGAGTCATTGGTTGCAGGTTTCCTCAGGAGGAAGTCAAAACCAACCAAGCATATCTCATCAGCTGAGAACAATTCTCAGAATAAGAATGCAGCTGTAGACTTTTAGCAGCCAATACTCACAGCAGCTTGGAGATGAGTGAGCAGGAAGAGGGAATCTGGACAGAGCAAGAGCAGTACCTGCTACAGTTTCTTCAGAATCAAGCGTGGCATCTTACACATATAAGACACAATAGATGCTTACTGATCTGTAGTGTTTAGAGAATTCAACCAAAAATGCAATTTTCCTATTCACCACATTTGTATTACTGGCTATTGCTTGTTTTGCTCTTATGCTTATACAGCAAAAGGTGGCATTAAATAATTGGAATTTTAATTTGGTATTATGGTATAGGAGAAATATAAAAACCATTAGGAAGTCACAAAACTCTAACCCTGAAACTATTTGGTGAAGGCAGTTCTATGGAGTTTTTAGCTGATTATTTATTTTATTTACTTGTTTTTATTGAATGTATAAATAGCAGGATTTGCATTGATCAGCTGCAGAAAAGAGTTAAAGAATATGGATATGAAATGGGAGCCGCTGATGTAAACTCCTTTGCTTTGTTCAGAGAATCCTCCAACTGAAATTTTGTTGCAAATTTTAAGTAATTTTTAACAATATGAAACACTGTGGAACTTACAGAAAAGTTGCAAATGTGATAGGAGAGATGTTTTTCTTCTCTGAGCCATTTAGGAGTAAGTTACTAACATGAAGTTCAATCGCCCTGAGTAGTTTAATGTGTGCTTACTACAGATAAGGATAATCTGCTACATATCTACAACATAAGCATCAAATCAGGATATTAACATTGATACATTACTATGACCAACTCTTCAGAGCCCATTCGTATTTCACCAGTTGTTATGCTGGCATCTTTTATCTGGCAATAAAACAATTGGTGAAACATAAATGGAAGAATTCAGTTCAGAATCACATGTTGCTTTCAGTTGTCATGTTTCTTTAGTCTTCTTCAGTCTAGAACATCCTGTCTTTCCTTGACTTGCCTAGTCTTTACAATTTTGAAGATGACAGATAGCTGCACTTGACATTTCTTGCAATTTGAGTTTGCCTGACACTTCTTCGTGATTAGATTCAGGTGCTGCATCTATGGCAGGATGATCACAGAAGCGATGCTACGTTCTCATTGCATTCTACCAGGTGGAGCAGTTTCGGTTTGCCTCAGTTTTGAGAACACCAATTTTGATTACTTAGTCTGCCAGGTTTCTCTACTAGAAAGTTACTTTTGTCCATTTGTAATTAAGTATTTTATAAGAGGAAGTAATTTGAGATTATGTAAATATCTGGTTCCTTATTAATCTATTTATTTACATCAAATGGGGTCATTGTTTCCTATATTATTCAATGAATTAATCTGTTGCTAACATTATTCATTTGAATGTTTAATTTTTCTCAAAAAGAGCCAGTAGGTGTCCCTTCAGGCTGGCTTATGTGTCTTTCTAATATGCCCTTATCATTCTTTGAGCACTTCTGTTCTGTGGCAAAGTAAAATGGTCTAGCATCATTTTATACTTGTTCTGTCCCAGACCGAGAATCAGCCACTTCTTTGAGGATCCTAGGTTTCTGTTTTTATATAATGGGATTTGAAAGCCAATTTCTATGTACCAGGTGTGCTCATTGCCATTGGGAGTATCACTGCTCCCATATCCTCTCAATGACAGACCTACAGTGGGTGTACACACATCCACTTTCATGTCTATTTATTCTATATATCTCTACTTATACTAAAACCCATGAATTCATACTAATACCTCCTACTTCAAGCTAACACCACACAAACCTTCTGTTTTTCTTCATTTTCATATTTGTAACTCCATTCCAGTGAGAAAACTGGCACCCGTTTTATTATATTTCATATATTTAATTACTTGATCAGTTCCCCCATGTGTAAGCAAGCTGCACTGTCCGTGCCACCCCTTCCTCTGTATGGATGCCCTCCCGACTCAGGTTTTGGTGTCTGACTTTGTTTCCCCATTGATTCCCGTGGCTTTGGGATTTAATTGTTTAAGGAGATAAAGAGAAGGGGAAAGGAAAAAGAAAGAGGAACTACTGTTGAAACTTTTATAAAGTGTTTTCCATGTTAGAACAAAGATATTTATGAAAACTTTAAAATTGTATACTTCAGAGGAAATGAAATTAGATATATAAATACACACACCAAGCTTTTATTTTGTTGCTTTCATTGCTTATCAAAAAAAAAAAAAAAAAAAAAAAAACCCTGAAAGTTTACAGCTTGTACATGGATGAGGTAAAGTAGCAGCCCTGTCATGGGCGTGAACAATGAACAAACTAGAATGCTTGTGCTTGCGTGAAAAAGGCAAAGAGCCAAGCCGAAATTACTAGGGCATGTTGACAATTTCGGGGAAGACTAAGGGGACATCTTACTTGTCAGTCATTCTTTGGAACAAAGAAATAATGAAAAAGTAAATATACAGATTTAACTGGCCATCCAGTGTGTTTTTATAAAATCAGAATTCTAGTAAATTCATAAATGAACAAATGGCAAAGCTGAATTAGATGAAAAGCCTCTGTTATTGTAGTTAAGAAACTAAAAGCATGTGAACAAAGGGAAAGCAAGTGTCCTAGTTGGTCTCAGCTTTATAATGACTGTCACTCAAGTGTTCATCTAATTTGTTTCTAGAGGGCACCATAGACGGTGACATACAGGCCATAGGGTCAAGGGCATAGGGACCTGGTTCATAATTTAGTCATCTTGGACATATTTCTTAAACTTCTCTGGTCTTGTTTCTTTACAAGGTATTTGGAAGGATAAATCAAATACAAACAATATTGCCAAGGTTTGAACAAATAAGAGAAAATTAATTGTACACCTCCCACTCTGCCTTAGGCACATTTATCCTTTCTCTGTTTCCAGAATATGCTTGGTGCTCTACCTCAGGGAACTTTGATTTGTTATTTCCTCTGCTGGCAACACTCTTCCATTGGATAGCCACAGGTCTTGCTCCCTCAGCTCTTCACCTCTTTGCTATGATGTCACCTTCATATTATGGCCTTCCCCATCGGGGGAACCCACCCCTGATAGTTATCATGGGTTCTCTTCTATTTCCCTAAGCATCAGCTGGTCTGAGAAATAAAGGGAAAGAGTACAAGAGCGAGAAATTTTAAAGCTGGGTGTCTAGGGGAGACATCACATGTCGGCAGGTTCTGTGATGCCCCTGAGCTGTAAAACCAGCAAGTTTTTATTAGCGATTTTCAAAACAGAGAGGGAGCATACGAATAGGGTGTGGGTCACAGAGATCACATACTTCACAAGGTAATAAAAGCAAAGCAAATGGAGGCAGGGCGAGATCACAGGACCACAGGATGGGGCTAAATTAAAATTACTCATGAAGTTTCGGACATGAATTGTCATTGATAACGTTGTATCAGGAGATAGGGTTTGAGAGCAGACAACCAGTCTGACCAAAATTTATTAGGCAGGAATCTCCTCCTCCTAATAAGCCTGGGAGCTCTACAGGAGACCAGGGCTTATTTCATCCCTTTGCTTTTGACCATAAAAGGCAGCCACCCCCAAAGCAGCCATTTTGGAGGCCTACCCCCAGGGGCCATTCTCTTTCTCAGGGATGTTCCTTGCTGAGTAAAAGAATTCAGTGATATTTCTCCTATTTGCTTTTGAAAGAAGAGAAATATGGCTCCATTTCACCCGGTTCACCGGCAGTCAGAGTTTAAGGTTATCTCCCTTGTTCCCTGAACATTGCTGTTATCCTGCTCTTTTTCCAAGGTACCTAGATTTCATATTGTTCAAACACACATGCTCTACAAACAATTTGTGTAGTTAACACAATCATCACAGGGTCCCATGGCGACATACATCCTCCTCAGCTTACGAAGATGGCGGGATTAAGAGATTAAAGTAAAGATAGGCATAGGAAATCACAAGGGTATTGATTGGGGAAGTGGTAAGTGTCCATGAAATCTTCACAATTTATGTTCTTCTGCCATGGCTTCAGTCAGTCCCTCTGTTCAAGGTCCCTGACTTCCTGCAACACTTCCCCAGGACCCCATGTAAAATTACACACCTCTAACACTTCCCATCTCCTCTTTTTCCTGCTTTAATTTTCTTCTTAGCACTCATCACTCTCTTAACATTCTACATACGTCTTTGTCATGCTTATCATCTTTGGTCATCTCCACCAGAATGCAAGGTCCTTAGGCAGGCACTTTGGTCACTTTTTTCCACTGTTGTGCCCCCAGATCCTGAGATCCTGCAACATGCCTGACAGCGTGCAGTAGGCGCTCATTTGCCATAGGCATAAATCAGTGAACAATAGAATGAATGTTCAAGGCTTCCCTTTATTGTTTTTTGTTTTTCCTCATAGGCAGAAATGGGAAAGGTGAGAGGATAAAAAGAAAAATGAATAAAGAGCTTAAAGAAAGATAATTCAAGGAAAGAAGAATGGCAGAGAGTTAAGCAGAGGAAGACCTTAGCTTTGGAACATTCTGAACCAGAACAGTTCAGCTGCAACTGCAGCCACAGTTGTGTCATACAGTGTTCCCAAGACAGGTCTTGCAGATGCAAAAGGCAGGCCACTTATTAAGCTTGATTCAGCCCTTACCACTTTTTTGGATTATTCTCTGAGGTCAACTACACTGGTTGTTGGATAAGCAGTCCAGGATAATATTAGCCAAGTGAAGTGTTACATTAGAAGTGGTATATTTCTTCTACTTAATGAATAAACACATACCACTTTCTGAAAAGAATTATATATTCATCTTTTCAGAAAAACATCCATGATTTAAAATTAAAAGTTTCGGCCAGGCACAGTGGCTCACGCCTGTAATCCCAGCACTTTCGAAGGCTGAGGCAGGCAGATCACGGGGTCAGGAGTTCGAGACCAGCCTGGCCAACATGGTGAAACCCCGTCTCTACTAAAAATATAAAAATTGGCTGGGTGTGGTGGCGGACACCTGTAGTCCCAGCTACTTGGGAAGCTGAAGCAGGAGAATCATTTGAACCCAGGAGGAGGGGTTGCAGTGAGTCAAGATCACGCCACTGCACTCCAGCCTGGACGACAGAGTGAGACTCCGTCTCACAGAAAAATTAATTAAATTAAATTAAATTAAAAGTTTCACACTTGAGTTTAGGATGAACACCTTTTGCATTTGAAAGCAGTGAATATGAGAATCTTTCATAGCAATAGTCCAATATCTCATTAAAAAAATAACAACTCAGTTATCTCATGCTTATTTGTATATTTATGTATTTATTTCAGGTATGTATATATATGCATATATAAATAAAAATAGTGTTGTCTCATGGGATGAATAAATCTAGTCAGTGAATAACATTCATACATAATGGGAAGTCTTATTGAGATTGAACTGTTAAATAGTTTAAAAGAAAAAACCATTTTTAAAAAGAACACACATAAGAAAGTTGGTGAGAAATGTTTAAAAATACTGTATATATCCCTACATTTGTGTCAGGAAGTTCATACTGACTGAAAATGTAGCTAAGTATATCCTTACATAATCAACATCGTTTGTCAACCTAACTAACATATAATAGTATTATTCTCATGCAGCTCAGTCACTGCAACTTTGAGTATCAGCCAGTCTCTCATGATCAGTACGACTATCTGTACTGTACTTTTAAATCCAGTTGTCATGGAATTGCAAACTGCCTCAGCATCAGAAACTACTGCCTTTTCCAGTACATGAACTATGCTTTGGGTTTACTTAGAAACTCCTTGTTGAAAAATTTTCTTGCCTCAACATTACTAAGGGAAACAGAGCAACGAGATGGATTCTGTCTTCTATATTCGATGCTTTCAACCATGGCTTCTTTTATCACCTGTAAATAGAGACGGAAGTTGTATAATTAGTGCTGCTATGAACTCATTTATACATTTTTTATTAAAACAAAAATCTAATGAATCTTTTTATTAGGGTATTTTTGGCATATATGAATAGAAATCTATGAGTCATGCATATACATTTAAATTCAACATCCCACCACTGCTGTCTTGTTAAGCTTATATTCAGCTACTGTTCCTTCCCTTACCAGTGAAAGAAGGATCCTGGAAATGTTCTAGATTTTGTGCTGATAAATTTGGGAATAAAATGGTAGCATGGTAAAGTTATGTTGGTTCTACTCTTTGCCAAAAGGGTTGGATAACAGGGAAGAAACAAGTAATTACTAAATCTATAATTTATGTTCTTTATAATTAGTGGGCAAGTAGAAATGAAAGACCACCAGGAAAGTAAAAGCTTTTCCTAGTGGAGGAAGAAGGCATTGCTGGATAATTGCCTGCCTTCCCCAACTGAACCAACAGTTATAAAACATGAGACTGCTGTATCTAGGAAATGCCATGCTCTGTGATTTCATTGGTGAAAATGAATTACTACTTTTTATTCAGCGTACATATATCCAATATATATTCTTTACATATACCCATGTTAATGGTAACCAGAATAAAACACAGGAAGCTACAACGTCTCAGAATTGCTATTTCAATTGTGATACACTGGTTTTGGTATGAAGTTAAAACCTAGTTAGAATCTGGGGAAAGAAGAGAACATTCAAAATTTGGTAGATGCAGTTATTGAAGAGCAATGGAAATGGACTTTGGAAGAAGGCCTGAATAGTACATCTTGTCTCTGCTCCTGCTTCAGAACCTTGTTAAAATTAGGAAGACTCCATTCCCCAGGACAGTCCTCATTTCATCTCGATGACCAATGAGGTAGATGTTTCTGGACACCAGGGAACAGAGGCAAGTCACAGAGTTATTCCACAGTTCCCTTTATTCTCTACCTTAGGGATTGTTAAGCAACATTAAGGTACAGTCCATGGGCTTTTCAGCCCCCTGCCACAGGTAGGAATACTTGGCAAGTCCGAGCAGTTTAGGACGCTATGGCCTCCTCCCACTCACAACTGCTGTGGCCCACTTGGCCTTGGCTCAGAGGGATTCTCCCATTACCACGTGCAAGCTCACTGGGCAAGCACGGCTCATTGCCTGAGGAGATCGTGTTTGCATCACTTCAACATGTGAGATCTAAATGGTGCAAACATGCAGTAATTTTTCTGTGACTTTATGTCACAGACACCCAACAAGCAAGGCTCTCTATTCTCTAATAGTAACTTTAAACAAGCAGTCAGACTTTGGAAAAAGGGAGCTATCACAGGAATGTGATTCTTGTATATGCCTTACTTTAAAATGTAATATATGTAATTATCTTCTGGGGAAATGGGCTCAAATATGAATGAGTCTGTTAAGGAAAACTGATATTTGCTGATCCTACTTTTCTTATGAATAGGGAAACATGATTCTGTGATGACAAAAGATGCTTCAGACCTGTGAAGGAGACTTGGACCAAAGGCCACGAGGCACAAACACTTCTTGGCTGTCTGAGATGGAGGGGAATTAGTCTAAATACTTGAGCCTGTTTTTTGCTTCTTTAAAATGGAAATAATGTACCAATTTGGGGTTTTGTGGGATCATTTCTATAAATGGAGAATTTCTATAAAATTGGAGATCATTTCTATAAAGTGTTTTGCACAATACCTGGTACATAAACATTTTACAACAGCTATTATGCTTGTTATTTCTAAACTGACACTATGTGATGAAAATTGGGAACTCTAAATTAGAAGTGAAGCTATAAAGTTCATAAGAAATAAACACACCAGGTATATAACCATGAATGAGCTTATTATATTGTGTAAGTCAGCAAATTGTTCCTGCTATTCAAAGTGTCCTACTACATCTTCTTTTAAAAATCCCCCTGCCTTTCTAGAGATCTATATCAGCAAATTTATCAATTGGTTTCTCCTCACAGCAATCCATGAAACATCAACCCTCACTGCATAAAAGTGTCCAAATAAAATAAAAACCAACCATTTGCTTTCTAAACTCCTAAAAAGCTCTAAAATAAAAAAGACCATAGAAAAAATTAAACCAACAATGACTGCTGCTATCAATTCCTTCATAATAAATTCTTGAGCATCAAAAAATCAGCAATATCAACATCAGGAACTAGTGTATTTCTCGTAATTGGACCTCAGCTCGTGTGCCGAGTGAGCAAGCCATTCTGATAAAGGAAAACGAACACTTCCAACTCTGAAAATCCCAAATTAGAATGTGCAAGTTGAACCACTAGGTGGCATATTCACACCATGAAACCATTAACTAGGTGTTTCAGATTACTGCGGAAAACACCGTTCTTGGAAGTTCCAGTTCTGTGATAGAAAAAAACCAAGCCCAGCACTAAATCAGTTACTAAATTCAAACCTTTTGGCATCCTACATGATACAACTACACATATCCAAAAAGGCATTGTATTAAATTTAAACCTTTGTTTTTATTATTATACAAGAAGCCATTTTAAATGGTGTTTGTATCTCTTTCATTCTTCCCTGAAATTCATTGCGATTCCAAATCCTTCTCTTCAGTGTTATCCCAGCAAAAACCCTCATATCTCAACCTTCTCCATCCCCACCACCTATCCCATGTCATCTTTCACTTGTGCCATTCCATAGCCTCCTATTGTTGAACCAGATCTCTTAAATCTGTGTTAATGAAAGCAGAGAATAAGAAAAACAAGCACGTAAAATGTGATCTTCCCTTCCACATAAGAAACAAATTTGTAGAGGTGAGATTATAAGCAATCTACAAACAAATGTTGAGTCATCACAATAGAAAATAAAAAATAAGCCCAAGAGAGAAAGTTACAGTGTATTTTGTTAGAGAAGTAAAAATTACAAATATAGGAGAACACGAGAATATATTTAGGTGTACATTACTGTGAACTTGCTGGATAATGCCTGCCTTTTCAATAAGAACTGAAATGTCAGGAAGGCAGAAAGTTCATCAGGCTTGTCTTTTTTTTTTTTTTTTTTTAAATACCAGCACTTAGAACATGGAAGGTACATAATAAATATTTGCAAAATTAATAAATACACAGCAGGTGCTCACTAGAGGTTGACTGACACAGGCCAGCACTCAGTTCAGAGGGACAATGAGACCAGTTGAGTTAAAGGAAAGGCAGGGATTTTAAGTGGAGCAGAAGACCAGGCATTCTCTGTAGAAGAATAATCATATGAAAAGGCTGAGGATGGGAGGCTGTGGCATGCGTCACAGACATCTGGGAATTGGCTGGCCCTGCTAGAATGAAGGCTGTGTTTGGGGAACACTAAGAAATAAGGCTGCCTGAGAGACAGGTGGTTCAAAAGGAAGGAATGAAAGAGAAAAGACACGCAGCCTCATCTCAACTCCCCCACATCATCGTGATTTCCAGCAACCTGCCTAAGTAATCCATGACTCAGTTTTCTAACTTACAAATTAAAACTCCACCTCACAGGCTAGTCTTGAGTGTTAAATATTTGACGGAAAATATTTGGCTTATATGAAGCACTCAAAACTTTTAATTGTTCTTTCCATGCTGTACCCCTAGTTCCTGAAACAGTTTCTGGCACGCTAAATAATAAATATGTGTTGAATTAATAAATAAATGAGACAGAAAGAGATTATAGGCAGCATTAAAGGTAGATGAGTTATGGACTAATATATTAGGCAATAATACATAATAGTAAGCTTATAAATTATATTTAAAAGATAAGAACCTTGACTTGTACCTATACACCCTTATCAAGATGAAGAAATATCAATAAATTAAGAAATAAGTACCAATATTTCTGGATATGGATGTATCCTCATTTTAATTAACATTTAATGTTTAGCACTTTGTAAAATTATTTAAGAAAGAAAAAAGCTCATTATTTTGCATCATTGGCATATGCTGAATAAACTGACACATAAATGGTTCTAAGACCATGCCTATCAAATGAATAATTTGAATAAGTGAGACTGGGAAACCATATATTTTCCTGTGACAGCAAATTAACAGGTCCTAGAAAAGAAATCTCGGAGGACATATTCCCTCCAGATCAAAGTGGTGGTTTAACAGTAGATAGAGTATGTAGCCATACTACGTGGGTAGGCATGTACTATATACAAATTCCCCACGGTTGGGAACTGCCTCCCTCCAACCAACAGCACCTTGTATCCTGACACGTGCTACCCACAGTAAGTCAATGACATATTAAACACCCATCATGAAAATTGTACTGTATATTTACTTTAGGTGTCAGGCATTGTGATCAGTATGTCTAGAGAATACAAAGTAAATAAAGCAAGTCACTGGTTTTAATTAAAAGCCAAAAACTATGAACAATAATAATTATATTAGCTGCTGCAGTTTACTATTTCATGCCAAGCCCTTAAGTTATATTATTTTACTTAACCCCCACCTCGATCCTACATGATATATACCATCGTTTCCCTTTACAAAATAGGAAAGCAAAATTTAGAAAGGTTAACCAATACGCCCAATGTCACCCAGCCAAGAGGCAGCAGAGCAAGGATATGAATACCCAATTTGGTCAGACTCCAATGTCTCTGCATCCCGTCCCTGCCCCGCCACCATCACATGTCTACCAGTGTAAGTCACTATACATTAAGTTTTTGAAGGAAAAAAAAAATGAAATACTACTGTAATTGTACAAGTATCGAGACAATGTTCAGTGAAAAGGAATTTGGGAGGATTGAGTAAGAGCAGAAACCTGATGCTATGAGAAACCCAGGCTGCTGTCATGACGTGAGCAGAAACAGAGCAGAAGTCCTCTAAAGATAAACTAAAATTTAGCTTTGGCGAAGCAGGCCAGCTAGGATCTCTTGATAAAATGAAGCAATAGGAGGGTGCAGCTGGCTGACACAGCATGGCCTCTTCGGAGGAAAAATTGAGGTCAGAGTGAATTGAAGAGGAAATGTTGCCCTAAGCCACAGTGGTCACAGTTGCAAAGTTGAAAACTTGTCTATGAAATTGGCAAAGAAGTGACTTTGCATTGTAAGAGTTTATATTCGCAATGTCCATCCACTCTTTACAAAGAACTCTGATGGTCTATGGCAGTAAACATATGCCGTGTTGCTGAAGTGTGAATCGGTCTCCTACTCTATTCAAATGGTGTGGGAATGAGAGAGTTAGCTAACTCAGCAGAGTTTTGTTGCTCTTTAAGTACCATCATTTACAAAGTTGTGATTCTGATAAAAATGTGTTTTCTTAAAGTGGAGAAGAAGGGAGTCACACTAAGGAAGAGATAAAATGTCAGTGAAAACTGAAAATTTTATCTGTTTATGAAACGTGCGCGCGCGCACACACACACACACACACACACACACACAAAGAGGAATTACTTGAACATGAGTCTCAATGTTCATGTAATTCTGGAAAAAGCCTACCTTCATTTGTTCATTCAGAAAATATTTACTTACTGCCTAAGCTGGCATTACCTGTACAAACTTGTCTATGTTGTTAATCTGGGGCATTTGCAAAGGTCTTTGGGTGTAATCCCCATGGACCTTCAAAGGTACAAGATAAGGACGTGTATAGGTAAGGTTCCCATTTATTAAGCAGCTTCTGTAATCATGCATCACCCAATTAAGCATTCACTACTACAATTATTATAGATCCTACCACACCTGTTTCAGAGAAGAGGAAGGGGAGGCTCAAAAAGTGTAAGCAGCTTATTCAAAGTCACATTTATGACATTTAAAGATGATATAATGCCCATGACATTGTCTACACGTGCTGTGCCAGAAACAGTAGTAGAAGCAATTACAAACTACTTAATTCTCAGAACTGAAGGACTTGGAGATATAGAAAAGATTGCCCTTTATGGCTAATGCTTTTAGCGTCAAGTGTAAAAAATATTTCCCTGGGTCAAAGCCATAAAGATACTCCCCTATGTTGTATTCTAGAAACTTGGTTTACTTTTCTACTCAGATCTACAGGCTATCTGGAATTGGCTTCGTTGATAATGTGAAAGAGGTCAATTTAGTTTTTTCCTTTGTGAATAATCATCTGATCACTTTTTTTCTTATAGATAGTCACAATTTATTTAAGGATGATTTTATTTAGTGCTACTGTCTGTCCTTGGACAATGTCATGTTTTCTTAATTATGTTACCTTTCTGTCTTTCTATTTGGTAAAGCAAGTCTTCTAACTTTGCTTTCCTTCTTCAAGATGAGTTAGCCTACTTTGGTCCTTTTCACTTTCATATTTTTTTAATGAATTTATCAATCTTCTTACAAAAATCTGACAGTATTGTTACTAAAAATGCAGGGGAAATGGGGACTTACTGGTTAGTGGGTGCAAAGTTTTAGATT
The DNA here is from genome assembly GCF_008728515.1 of Papio anubis. NCBI lineage: Eukaryota > Metazoa > Chordata > Mammalia > Primates > Cercopithecidae > Papio > Papio anubis. The sequence continues at coordinate 175,000,657 of NC_044976.1, forward strand.
GGGAGGATGTAAAACGTTCTGGAGATAGATGGTGGGGATGGTTGCACAATAATGCAATGCACTTAATGCCACTAAAGTGTACACTTAAAAATGGTTAAAATGGTAAATTTTATGTTTTGTATATTTTGTCACAATAAAATGTGAAAACGGATGTTTAAAACTGCTAAATTAAAGGCTTGTGAAGAATCAACATTTGATGAGGTGTGTAAGTCAGGACAGTTGTTCTGGGATTCAGTCTATTTTTGTTCAGGTGCTAACTTTTACATCTATGTATCAAATGAACTACTTTGAAGAATGTTTGTAAAATATATAAATAAAACTATATCATTCCTTATTGCAAATTGTTTAGCAGACTTTATATAAATTAGAACAGCAAGACAAATGTACTTGGTTAAGATACACATATGTATATGTATATCTATTCCAAAGTCCAACACGACATTTGTATATTCCTACAATCTGTTTTTTCCATTTGAGAAAGACTTATCAAATTTAATACATTTCATCCCAAGGAATGTCTAGTTTTGAGTTTATTGGGTCAAACTGGAAAAATAGGGTGACTGTGATATTAACTCTTACCTTTCTTTTATTAGCATGAGGTTTTATAAAATGCAACTAACTCTATTTTGAGAATTTCTGTTCATTCCCTACAAATCATAGATTAAACATTTTTCTCTTAACCTTTCAATTTTTGCTATCACCATAGAGATAATGTATCACGTGGCTTTCAGATGTCCACTGCTTGAAGTATTTTTTCTAAAAAGGAAACAAATCTATGGAGAAAATGACATATGCTATACATTTTGATAAGCATTTTTAGATGAATTATCATCTATTTGTAAATGAAAGCTGAAAAGAATTTTATAGTTGTAAGAATCAAAGCTTATTGGGGGAAATTTTACACATTTACAAAAATTAAAGATACTGATTGACAAATATACTATGGTGCAACTGTGACGACTGCACACAATTGATCATTACTAGTCTCAGGCCAAACGAAACAAGCAAGCAAACTAGATGTGTGGAGTTCTATTAGCTCACAAAATCTAATTAGAGCCCATATAAACAGAACACTCATTCACATATTCTGAGTTCCTTTATGCTATTTACACAGTCACCAAAAAGACTGGCAAATCAGCATGATGCCTTTCCTTCTCCATTTAATTTCTTTTTTTCTGTTTTTCTAATGTACAAAATCCAATCAGGCCAATGAACTTAAGCTTTCACAACTGATAATCATTTGTCAGACACTATGATTTGGAACCACAAGTCAATGATTTCAGTTACAGAATAGTGTTCCTAAATGGTAAGTTAAAAATGAAAGAATTTCACCTAGACACAGAATCTTAGCAGAAGATACACTAATGATAGGAAGGATTGATACTGATGACAATCTTTTTTCTAAAGCAAAGAGTACTTGACATCTCAAAGGCTAAAAATAGGAAAGGCTGGCAGGGCGCGGTGGCTCACGCCTGTAATCCCAGCACTTTGGGAGGCCAAGGAGGGCAGATCACGAGGTCAGGAGATGGAGACTAACGCGGTGAAACCCTGTCTGTATTAAAAATACAAAAAAAAAAAAAAATTAGCCGGGCGTGGTGGCAGGTGCCTGCAGTCCCAGCTACTCGGGAGGCTGAGGCAGGAGAATGGTGTGAACCTGGGAGGCAGAGCTTGCAGTGAGCTGAGATCGCGCCACTGCACTCCAGCCTGGGCGACAGAGCGAGACTCCGTCTCAAAAAATAAAAAAAGGAAAGGCTGTTACCTTTTGTGATACTGCCCAAATTCACAAAAAGAAAACGTAAAATCATAAGTGTATTTATTAAAATTCATGTTATATTTTTGCAGATTAACTACACTTCTGGCTCCATTCATTTTCATGCTCATATTTCCTTTTCATCACTTTTCTTCCTTAATTATAATTTATCATATAATAAATATATTAGATACTTTGGGAAAGAAACTGAGTATTCACCATTCAATAAAATAATAGCATAAAATGAGTTTCCTTATTTTTCCTTATTTGTTAGTTTTGTAGGGTTCTTCTGAAGATTAGCAAAATAATTCATGAAAAGTAAAGTGGCATATTTTGGGTGGTGTCATTCATAACACTTATTTTTTTTATTTTTAATTAAAAAGAGGTATTAGTGTATTTATATGGTATGGAAGTCATTTGACATAGTCGATGGCCACAGGAGATACTTACATCAATGTTGTTCAGAGTATTGAAGTGCATAAGATCATGTAGTCTTTTGAATGCTTGATTTGGATATTGAAAATTGAAGGTTGAAAATGGTGATTCCGGGTCATCAAAAATATCAAAGTCAGCGATTTCTTTCTCTTCCTCAGTTTCCCTTGGAACACCTAAATACCAGAAGAGTCACAAAGGGTGCTATTTTGAAAACTACAAAATATCTCTAAAATCCAAGGAATAAAACATACACACATAAAGACAGCAGTGGGAGCCCCCACAGAGCCAGGTACTCCGTAGCATCTCTGACTTTATCATTTCTCTGTGTTCTGACCGGATGACATCCAACTGCCAGTATCTGACATCTCTGTGCTTGAGGGCTTTCTATCCTGCCCTGCAACTGTAGAAGTCTTCTTGGCCCACTTGCAGCAGGCTGGAAATTCTGATAAATAACACTGTTCCCCAGGCGGTGGTCAACCAAAGACTCTAGAGAGTTAGTATCTAAATACTCCATTCCCCTGCCTTTTGGTGTGTGTGGGAAGCATGACTGTGGGACACAGGTCTATTCCATTTCGTAGTCTTTCCCAGGGGATCAAGTTCCCATTGTGGTAGCCGGCTTGCTAACGCAACTTTGTTGTCAGCCTTCCTTCCCTTTACCACTTCCCCATTTCCTTACTAATAAACTAGAGTGTTCCTCAGCTCATCCAAATAAACTATTTGCACTTGAGTCCTTTTCTCAGAATTACTTTCTGGGAGAACCCAAACTAAAACATTATGTGGCTGTCTTTATGCCATGGAAATCCCCTACACATGCCAACTGCTCAGTAAGCCTCTCCTTGAGAATTCACAGTGATAGAAAATTCACTGGGTTTCAAGTGCTCTACTGACTGATAACTAAAAATGTCAGATTTCCACCTTCTCCTATGCTGAACTATATGCTTCACAATAATCTTCACTTCTATTGGTCCTTTCTTTGTCTTCCTGAGAAATCTAGAAAAACACCATTTTTCTCGCATATTCCCATTACTCACCCTCCCTATTTTTTGTGTCTTTCCATTCATAAAATGGAAAACACATTTTCTGGTCCCAAAATACGGTTTTTGGAGCCGTAAGCATTCTGCATGTAAATCTTTAGATCTCCTTTGGTTAATCAACATTTTCCAGGATACACAAGAGTCGAGAGACTCCTCTGGTTGTGGTTAAAAAAAAAACAAAACAAAACAGCAAAGACTACGTGTCAAACTTGATTCTTGTTTTCTATGAAATACAACATGGCAAACTGAAATTGCTAGCCATTGTGTACTGCTAGATTACGTTAATCTTGTGGTCAACTGAAATTCCCAGAAATTTGCATGATTTTTCTGAAATAAAAGCTTTCTTACAAGGGTGATAGTCAAAATGTTTGATTAAAAATCAATCAGAACAAACACAATTCGAAGTATTGAAGTAAAGTCCCAGAGATTTTTGCTAAACTAGTTGCTGACTTTTCAGTTTCTGGACTGTGAGCAAGTCAGGGGATCTAGGGGTAAGAGGAGAAGTACTTGAGGTCTCAGAATAGCATCTATTTATCAAGGTAAGGGAGACATTCGGTAGTGTAATAGCTGGTACAGCAGCGCCAGAGTGAAACAGCTTAATAACGTCAGTTTCACTCCCCTACTTAATTTCTATTTTATGGAATACAGCTTACTCCCTACATACCTGGAGCCTTGTACTTTCTGAAGTTGATGTTGGCCAGAACAAAGTGGATGATGGTTGGGCAATCTTGCTCCATATCAGGATTCTTGGGTTTAAAGACATAGCACTCCTTCAGCCCTTCCCGATCAAACACATAAGGATCGATCTTTGGAAAGGGGAGCTTGTTCATTTTAGCCCACTTTTCTGCAAGTAGAAGTTCCTATGGGAAAGAGGGAAAGATGCATTTGGAAATTTTCAGTTTTCATTGATTCAGTTGGTCTGACCATTATTCAGTGTTCACTAGGTGTCTACTGTGTGCCAGCAATGTACTCCTTGCTAGGATGAATCACGACCCTGTTCTCAAGAAGCTCATTACATCTCAAAGAAATTGGAAACAAACTCACTATTGTTATGTAAATTCTTGGCACAAGGCTAGCTCCACAGCAGGCATTTGAAAAATTATTGATAAACTGAACTGAGCACAATTATGTTGAAGAAGCTGCTAGAGAAAAAAAAAAAAAAAATTATGGGTTCAGAGAATTTATAGCCATGTGAATGTTTTTTCAACCCTTAGGAGTAAAAAAGGAATCTGATGATGCAAAATGAAGAATCCTCTGTTACTGGATTTTCACCTGTATTATCTCCACCAAAGTGTTAAAAAGTACCAATCAAAACTTCATTCATTTTATGTATACAAAAATATTTGAGTTACTCTGACTCAGCTTTTTGTCTTCTTTTTGTGAAAATAAGTTGAACCTTTGGCCTCAGAGCATTGCTATTACCTGTAATGGCCAACAGAGGACTGTACAGATGTACCAAGAGCTTATTTAATGGCCGTGGCAAATTGTATGATGGTTTCCACGTATTAGCTCCCTTCCTGGTAAGCTGATTATACATTCCCACCAGCATGAGAAGACAAATAGAACAGAGCCTCCACAGGTGATTGACAATTGCTGGCATGTAAGTGGCCAAGAAATACATGTTCGTGGTCAGCCACTGAGATTTGAGGTTGGTTTGTCTCTGCACCAAAGCAGGCTAACTCACTGGGGTAAGCACCCCTAAAATTAAGTTTAAACTGAAGAACATAGATCAATATGGAGAGATGTAGTGAAGAGACCTCATTTCCATTTATGTGCGTCTTCAGGGAGAGTGGAATAAATAAGAAGCAGAATATCATAGTGGGAAAAGCACAGATTCTGGGACCAGATGCCTGAGTCCAAATACAAGCTCCATGGCCTTGGGCGTGTTTCTAAATTCAGTGTCTCCATCTCAGATATAAAATGTGGATGATATAAATAATACCTATCTCATAGGATTGCTATTAGAATTAAATAAATTAATACTTTACAGTGCTTAAAACAGTGCTTACCACCTATTAGGTGTTATGCAAATGTTTAATAAATAATTGCCAGTAAAGAGAAGAAAAGAGATGGAAGGACAAAAATGAGGAAACCAAAAGAGGAAAAAGAAAGGGAAGAGAGATAGGAACATTAGAGAGGAAAATTCCTAGAGGGGGAAGTTTCGGGGATACTGTCACTAGAATCTTAAGTTCTTTTTAACTACTCTTGTCATCACATTGATCCATTCCACAACAGTCAATAGTGGCCAGCTAGGTTCCATGTTAGAAGTGGGGACATAACAGTGAGTAAAACATTCACAGTTTTTGTTGTTATGGGATTTATAGCCTGTTGGGCAAAAGATAGCAATCAAATAACACTTTGTGTTTAAAACTGTGATAAATGCCAGGAAAAAATACAAGGTGAGACTTTGCAGTACGCCTGGACAATTTCCTCAGAGTATTTGTTAATTCATCCAACAATTATCAGTGAGCTATGTTCTAAGCATAAGAGATAGGCTGTCCTTGAAGATTTGAGTTTATAAATCAACAGGAAAGATAAATAGATATTATAGTAAAGTATGATAAAGGCAGGAAGGGGCTGCACGATTGTGGGCCTGGGTTGTGCAGTGTGAAAGGCCCAGCTCCAAGACAGACATCCTAAAACTTGCTAGCTGGATGACCTGAGACAAACTAATCAGACACCACAGGTCAACAAGAAACAAATTATTGCCGGGCGCGGTGGCTCAAGCCTGTAATCCCAGCACTTTGGGAGGCCGAGACGGGCGGATCACGAGGTCGGGAGATCGAGACCATCCTGGCTAACACGGTGAAACCCCGTCTCTACTAAAAAAATACAAAAAACTAGCCGGGCGACGTGGCGGGCGCCTGTAGTCCCAGCTACTCGGGAGGCTGAGGCAGGAGAATGGCGTAAACCCAGGAGGCGGAGCTTGCAGTGAGCTGAGATCCGGCCACTGCACTCCAGCCTGGGCAGCAGAGCGAGACTCCGTCTCAAAAAAAAAAAAGAAACAAATTATTTTTGGTGGCTGCAGTGTACAGTGATGCTCCCCTACAGGCAACACAGAGATAATGAGGAACAAAAAAACACAGACTAGATTATTCACTATCCCTGACATAGCAGACTCCCATCCCATCTTATCTCTATTTCATCTGTTCCTTATTTCTCAGCAACTCATTTTTCTACCTCTGTAAAATAAAGCTAATACTATCATCTTTCTCATAGGATTGCTGAGAGGATTAAATGATAAAATGTATAAAGACCTCAGTAGTTTACATTAGAAGAAAACAAGTACTTTAACATACGGCCTTACATTCAGAGAAAAATACCCTTTTCATTGAACTTGCACTGCTCTTTTGGCTTCTGGAATGTCATGAATTTTATGTTGATCAACTCTCTCAATACCACTTATGAATACAAATCTAGGAGAACAAAGGATTTAATGTATATGAAAGCATTTGCTTCATAAGCTATTATGCTAAATACAATTACATTTCGCTGAAAATCCCATATGTATGCAAATAATTTCTTGTTTGGAACTTGAGAAAGCTTTTATCACCAATCTCTTTTTTTTCCCCTCTATTCAGCTGAATTAATCAGCTTGTTATTTCTTGTCCAGCACTGTTCACAATTATTCATTCATGATTATTCAACATCAAAATAAACCAAAAGTTCACATTGTGGAGCAATTGCGTGAGGGCAAAGAAAAGAAAGAGCTTTCTAGTGTTTACAAACATGACTCAAAGGTATGACCAATGATGTGTGGATGCTGGGGTAAAATGAAAAGGGAAATACATGACGTAAGAGTGAGGCTATTTTTAGATAGTTCACTTCACGCTAGAATCAGGAAGAGATGGAAACTTTCCCTTTCCTTATGTGATCCTGATGTGGAAAAGATTAAAAACGATGATTGTAAATACAGTGATGATAGCATGGATAAACCATTTCCTCTCTGATGTCTTGTTTTTGTCTGTAAAGGCTGAGAAACAATGACACAGACTATGAGTAAAGTACATTAGGTTTTAGAAAGTACTTTAAAAGATTTCAGTGAACAAAAAAAGTGCTGCTCCACAAATCACAGCAATATGCCAGAATTGTGTTCTGTGATAACTATCCATTTTGGTTATTGTTTGACACCTCAGCCACTTCACACTTCCATAGAATAACTTAAGATAAACTTACATAGTACTAACTAAAATGACTTTCTGTGGGATAAAAATTTGACAGTATCTTTCGAAGAGATACTTTGTAAGATGTCTGTGCTCATTTTGGTGTTTTGTTTTGTTTTTTTGACAGTCTCACTTTGCTGCCTAGGCTGGAGTGCTGTGGCCTGATCTTGGCTCATTGCAACCTTGCAGGTTCAATCACTTCTCCTGTCTCAGCCTCCTAAGTAGCTGCAACTACAGGTGTGTGCCACCACACCTGGCTAAATTTTGTATTTTTAGTAGAGACAGGATTTCACCATGTTGGCCAGGCTGGATGAGCTCATTTTTGAGTACTAAAACACGATTAAGAAGACTTGAAGGAGAGGAAAAACAAATAAATAACATAGAAATGAATATCATAAATAAATGTTATTTCTAAATAACAGAAACATCTTCAAAACATTGTATGATAGCATATATATGCCACTTCATTCATTTACATGTAAAAAATATATAAATACATACTTTAAATATATGAAACAACACATTTATTTATAAAAATACAAACACACACACACACATATATACATAAAATAATAAATTGACTTGTCATTGGAGGAAGCCAGATTTCTTTTGTCTGTATGCAAGCCAAGAATATATGCTTTCTATTCTACAATGTTTCTCATTATATAAAACCTATTTTTAAGATTAGAGAGAAGATTAGGGAGAAGGATGGCATATAAGCATGTAAGTAAACCTCCAGAATCTTAAAAAATTATTGAAGCAAGTAATATAAAATACAACTGATAGAAACTACAAGTTAGAATTAATTATTTTACAGTTATAGTCTCTCTTACTTTTAATAAAAGACATGCTAGTATTAGGCTCCAAGAGCTTTATAATGCAATAGGCATGAAAATAACTTTCTATATCTAATGTTGTATAGAGTTTACATAGCACTTTGTAATTCTGGGTAGTTATTTGCAGGGATGTTACCATAAACTCACAAAATATGTAAAGGGAAATTAATGTCAACTTAACGTAATATCATCACAAAACATCTGATTCTCAATTTGAGTGACCAATATGAGTGTAGTGGGTTGAATGGTGGCTCCGTATAAAATACCCATTTCCTAATCCCTTGGCCCTGTGAATACCACCTCATTTGGGGAAAGACTCTTTGCAAATGTAATTTAATTAAGGATTTTGAGATTAGATCATCTTGGATTATGTAAGTGGGCCCTAAATTCAATGACAATTATTCGTATGTGAGATACAAGAGAAGACATGCACACAAAAGAAAAGGCCATACAAAAATGGAGGCAGAGATTGGAGAGATGCAACCACAAGGCAAGCAATGCCTGGGACCACCAAAAGTTGGAAAAGGCGAGGAAGGAGTCTACTGTGGAGGCTTTAGAGAGATGGCAGCCTTAATTTCAACTTATGCCCTCTAGAACTGTGAGAATATATTTCTGTTGTTGTAAGTCACCATGTGTGGGGTAATTTGTTACAGAAGCTTCAGGAAACTAGTACAAGAGATAAAACTGGAAGTACTACATTAAATGCTGTGCACTTTCCTTCACCAGCCATTGTGGATGGGTGCCTGCAAAGCTAATGCTTGGACTGATTTGGCCGTGTTGTGGGCCAACCTAAGCATTATAAGTGAACACTATGTGGAGATTCTAAAACAGGTCATGCCCTCGTTTCAACAAATAAATCAGATGATTGTGGAAAAATACAGATACTTTTTCCTTTATTAGTGGGTTTAAATGGAATTCTGACCCTAAATGAAATATAGGCAGATCAGTTTAATTTAGATATATTACTTCCATCATTTGTGAAGACTGCCTCATTTCAAATTTTCCTTTCTTCTTTCTTCCTTCTCTCCTCCCTCATCACCTCTTTCTCTCTTTTTACCCTTCCTTCTTTCCTTGAATAATTTTTAAGAGAATAAACCCATTGTTCTGACTTCTTGTCATTAAGCATTTAAATGAACACTGGAAAACTGAACCAGATTTATGTTCAATGTATAGCAACACAATATAATCTAATTTATGGCATAATAACTAAGATCTATTACTCTCCCTAAAAGTTAGTAAGATAAAGGGGAATATAATTTCTAGTAGTAAACTCTGAATTCTTCTATATTCCTCACTTTCTTGCTCCCCAATAAAGCCCAAAGTCCCTTCATTTTCCCCTAACTTCACAGCCTGTTAATTTTGCATGTTTGAGGATGAAGACTTTGGCTTATTTTCATGATGAACAATCAATCCCATTGATTGTCTTTGGATGAGCTCTAATGGTATACTAAATTTACATATTATACATCTAAGATGTATGGTTAACAAAAAGAAACTTGACAAAATGAAACACAAAGCTGCTTTTGTTAGATAAATTAATAGTAATAATATTTAGAATCATGAACTCTTTATATTGGACTACTACTAGGGTGTGTGCTAACTAATCTAAAGAAATTAGTGTCATTTGCATTGACATCATTAACTCTTAAGGCCAATTACAACACAGAAACAACATAAATTTTGGTTGCTTTTATCAAAAGACATGATCTCCATCTTTCTATGTCTTCTTAACAAAATATGACATTTAACTATATGAACAGCCAGAATTATCTGCAAATGTGAAATAAAGTCAATATTTCTAATTTTTTGCCCAGCATTTATGGTCTAATATTTTGTGAAAGGCAGTGTCCATATTTCAGTCTCAAAAATAGGAAATTATTTGCTATTTAATTACCTTAATAAAATCATATTGCATATATCCAATTATTACATTAGGGATTCTCCCCCGCTATCAAAAGAACTTCATGTAGACTCCTTGTAAATTTTCAAATCTTGCTATGTTATATATAAAACAAATATTCTACTTTAGCATTGATAGTATAACATTTTAATCAATTTAACAATTCTACTTTGGCAATCTTTTAGACTCATTTAGGAATACATACTTTATAAACATTTATAGGTTTAAAGCACTTTGAACATTCCAAGTCAGCCTGAAAAAAATTATTTTGTTTACTCTGAACTTGCTGAAGTACTTACCTAGCGACAAGAAAAACTATATTATGTGTAATATATTGCAATTTACTTTACGTTAAATCTCTGAAAATATAATCATTATTTCCAGAATGGTAGGTTTCATGTTATGATAAATAAATAATAAAAGGAAGTATATAAATTTGGAGAAAGGCATGGGGAAAAAAGAATTGAAAAAATGATTTTAAAACACATCTAAGAAAATGTGCAGGTAGAAATGCCTATATGTACTACAGAAGCAGTAATTGGAGACATGCTCTCTAATATAGTAAGCATATAATAAAGCTACAGTTATTAAAATGCAGTATGGTACTGACATAAGAATTGCCAGATTGTCAGATGGATGAATGAAACACAACAGATTAAAAAAAAATATCCTGTGCCCTATAATAATCATATAGTATATGATATAATAAGCATAACAAAATAATGCCAAAAAAAGTCTATGAGGGATTGTGTTATTACAAATGCAATGTATTCAAAAAGATTAATGAGTTACATATATTTAGAAGAATAATACAAAAATTAAAATATCAAAATATCAATCTCTATTTAACTGATATTGGTAAGAATGAATTTCAAGAATATACTACCCAAAGCAATCTACAGATCCAATGCAATCCCTATCAAAACACCAGTGACATTCTTTATAGAAATAGAAAAATTCCTAAAATTTATATGGAACCACAAAATACTCTGAATACCCTTAGAGTAATCCTGAGCAAAAAGAACAAACCTAGAGCCATCACATTACCTGACTTCAAATTATACTACAAAGCTACAGTAATCAAAACAGCACAATACTGGCACAAAAATGGACATATAGACCAATGAAACAGAATAGAGAACCCAGAAATAAATCCACCCATTTGCAGTTCAATTCATTTGCAATGAAGTTGCCCAGGACATCCACTGAGGAATGGATAGTCTCTTCGATAAATGGTTCTGGGAAAACTGAATATTCACAAGCAGAAAAATGAAACTAGATTGCTATTTCTTGACATATAAAAATCAAATCAAAATCAATTAAAGACTAACACCTAAGTCCTAAAATTATGAAACTACTAGAATAAAACATTGGTAAAGCATTCCAGGACACCGATCTGGGCAAATATTTCTTGAATAAGACCTCAGATGCACCGGCAACCAAAGCAAAAATGAACAAATAGGATCACATCAAACTAAAAAGCTTTTGCACAGCAAAGGAAATAATGAAAAAAGATGAACCACAGAATGGGAGAAAATATTTGCAGACTATCCATCTGACAAGGGATTAATAAACAGAATATATAAGAAGATCAAACAACTTAATAGGAAAAACAATCGGATTTAAAAATGGGCAAAAGATCTGAATAGCTATTTCTCAAAAAAAGACATACAAATGCCCAACAGGAATATGAAAAAATATTTAACATCACTAATCCTCAAAGAAATACAAATTAAAACTGCATTAAGATTCAATCTTATCCCAGTTAAAATGGCTTTTATCCGAAAGATAGGAAATAGCAAATGTTGATGAGGATGTGGAGAAAGGGGAACCTTCCTACATGGTTATGAAATGTAAATTAGTACAGCCACCACAGAAAACAATATGGAGGTTCCTACAAAAACTAAAGACAGAACTACCATATTATCCAGTAATCCCACTACGGGGTATATATCCAAAAGAAAGGAAATAAGTATACTGAAGAGATATCTGTACTCCCATGCTGATTGCAGCACTATTCACAATAGCCAAGATATAGAATCAATCAACAAATGAATGAATAAAGAAAATGTGATACCTACACACTAAAGAATATTATTCAGACATAAAAAATAATGAAATTCTGTCACTTGTAATAACATGGATAGAACTAGAGGACATTATGTTAAGTTAAATAATCCAGGCACAGAAAGACAAATATTACATGTTCTTACTCACATGTGGAACTAAAAACAATTGAATTAATGGAAATAGAAAGTATAATGATGGTTACCATCTGCTGGGAAGGATAGTGGAAAGGGGAAATAAAGAGTGAATGGAAAATGGGTACAAAAATACAGTAAGGTAAAAAGAACAAGATCTAGTGTTCAGTAGCACAATTGGGTAACTATTGTTTACAATAATTTATTTTATATTTCAAAATAACTAAAAGAACGGAATTGGAATGTTACTAACACAAAGAGGTGATAAATGCTTGAGGGGATGGATATCCCAATTACCCTAATTGATCATTCCCCATATGACTCTATCAAATTTGACATGTACCCCATAAATATGTACACATATTCTGCATCCATAAATAATTAAAAATTAAAACTTTAAAAACTAATATGAAAAAGAGACAAGATAGTGAAAAAAATTTAAAAATTATAAGAAAGAATAAAAACAATGGAAGAAGTTCCTACATAAATATTTGAAACAATAAAATCATCAGCAACAAAAGTCCCAATACAAATGACATATGAGGTTATATTTGCAAAAATAAGATAAAATTTAATATTCTTAAGACATAAAAAGAATGTTTATTAATGGGAACATCACAAATAATCCAATTAAAAGTAGTTTAGAAACATCAATATATAATAAGCATGACAAACCATTCAGTCTCACAAAGGAAGAAAACTGAAGCATAAATGTGAGGTTTTTTCCCCATCATATTGTACAAATTTTTTTTTACTTTGTCTTTAATATTTTTTCCTGCCAGCAAAGGCATGTAAAATAGACTCACATATGTAATTAGATATAATGTAAATTGGTGAAGCTTCTCTAGAAATCAATCTGAAAATATTTACTAAAAGTCATAAAATGATACACATCTAGAAACCAACCTAAATAAATAATTAAAATGTGATTAAAGATTCATGTGCAAGGATAATGATTATAGAAAAAGGTGGCAAGATAGCAATAATCTAAAAGTTGAAAATAGAGCATTGTTAAATAAATTCTCACATATCTGTATACAGAGATAGTATATGTTTTTATCTTATTTTATAAACATCTTATCTATCTCTTTTATATTTATCTTATTATATGTTTTATAATTATGTTTTTAAAAATATTTAATGACATAAAAAATGCTCATAATACAGTTGTAAGTAGAAAGAAACAGAATGCAAAACTATATGACCCTGGTAGTCAGACCCACACACACACCCCGCAAAAAGAGACTAGAAGAAAATACCAAAATATTAACGGCTGTTGTCTGGAAGTACTGCATTTATAAACCAAATGTTCATACATTTTACAAGTATATATTCTTCATCACAAATAATGAGTCAACATTTAAAAACTACTGCAAAGTATAATGATTGTTTTTAAAGATACAAAGTGATATTCCAAAACCTCCTTCAACTCATTAAGGTGGTGGAGCTCTGATTCATACATAAAATGATGGCTTTGACATTTTATTTTATTTTATTTTTTTAAATTTATTTATTATTATTATACTTTAAGTTGTAGGGTACATGTCCATAACGTGCAGGTTTGTTAAATATGTATACTTGTGCCATGTTGGTGTGCTGCACCCATCAACTCGTCATTTACATCAGGTATAACTCTCAATGCAATCCCTCCCCCCTCCCCCCCTCCCCATGATAGGCCCCGGTGTGTGATGTTCCCCTTCCCGAGTCCAAGTGATCTCACTGTTCAGTTCCCACCTATGAGTGAGAAC